>NC_073402.1:30529504-30702004 GCF_028641065.1 Leucoraja erinaceus | reverse complement strand
ATATTAAATGGCGGTGCAGGCTCGAAGGGCCGAATGGCCTACTCCTGCACCTAATTTCTATGTTTCTATGTTTCTATGGAGAACATGGCTAGATGACGTTTCAGGTCAAGACCCTTCTACAGGGGAGGGTGAGAGGGAGCAGGGGGGAAGGAAGAGGGAGGACTCTGTCTTTTTATTTGAGTAGGGGTTTGGGACTGGGGAGGTGGTAACTGGGATGATTAACTGCGCTATGAGCTGTGGTCTCAACATGGGAATGAATGCTACGACATTTTTTCCTGGACCCCTGCGTGAAGGCAGGCTGCTTCACACACTCACATGCTCCACTTTTAATAACCCCCTCCACGGCCAACAGTCGGAGCTGCCAAACCTTATGCAGAACGTTCCTCTCATTAGGCACCTGGTCCCAATCTCGGAGTTTCACCTTGAGAGCCGGGCTGAACCATCACCAGCTTTCCCATGATATGGCATCATGATGTGTGTGCGCGCTGCAGAGTTTTTCCTACTGGATACCCAGTTTCTTCCACGGAGCAAGTGTGCTGTTGGGAGCCTAGTTTAGATAGACACAAAAGGCTGGAGTAAAGCTCTACTGCAGTTGTACAGGGTCTTGGTGAGACCACACCTGGAGTATTGCGTACAGTTTTGGTCTCCAAATCTGAGGAAGGACATTATTGCCATAGAGGGAGTGCAGAGAAGGTTCACCAGACTGATTCCTGGGATGTCAGGACTGTCTTATGAAGAAAGACTGGATAGACTTGGTTTATACTCTCTAGAATTTAGAAGATTGAGAGGGGATCTTATAGAAACTTACAAAATTCTTAAGGGGTTGGACAGGCTAGATGCAGGAAGATTGTTCCCGATGTTAGGGAAGTCCAGGACAAGGGGTCACAGCTTAAGGATAAGGGGGAAATCCTTTAAAAACCGAGATGAGAATAACTTTTTTCACGCAGAGAGTGGTGAATCTCTGGAACTCTCTGCCACAGAGGGTAGTTGAGGCCAGTTCATTGGCTATATTTAAGAGGGAGTTAGATGTGGCCCTTGTGGCTAAGGGGATCAGGGGGTATGGAGAGAAGGCAGGTACGGGATACTGAGTTGGATGATCAGCCATGATCATATTGAATGGCGGTGCAGGCTCGAAGGGCCGAATGGCCTCTACTCCTGCACCTAATTTCTATGTTTCTATGTTTCTAAAGCTAAAGCCCCTGTCCCACTTAAGAGACCTAAGCAGCAACCTCTGGTGACCTTGCCCACCACCCAAGGTTTCCATGAGGTCACCGGAGGTTTTGGCCACTCTCCCTAATGGTTGAAAGTATTTTCCGTGTGGTTGAGGCTTCATCTAGGTCACTGCTATTTTTTCCATCATGATTAAAACCGGCCTCCACTAAAAATAGGTTGCCGTCTTAAAAATCCATCATGTTTTAGTCGCTGGTTCTAGTCGAAGCCGGTTTCCTTCATAGTTGAGGAAGGTTTTCAACATATGCGTGGGAGGTGGTAGGAGGTTGCAGGTCACCTCGACCTTGATTTTTTTTTTGGGTGGCAGGCAAGGTCACCAGAGGTTGCTGTTAAGGTCTCCTAAGTGGGACAGGGACTTCACTCAGCGGGACAGGCAGCATCTCTGGAGAGAAGGAATGGGTGACGTTTCGGGTCGAGACCCTTCTGAGAGTCAGGGGCAAATGGGAAGGAGAGATACAGATGGTGATGTAGAGAGATATTGAACAAATGAATGAAAGATATGCAAAAAAAGTAACGATGATCAAGGAAACGGGCCATTGTTGGCTGGGTGAGAACGAGAAGCTGGTGTTACTTGGGTGGGGGAGGGATGGAGAGAGAGGGGTGGAGTGAGGGAATACCGGGGCTGGCACAAAGTTAGAAAAGATTACCAGTCTTAGTTAGAAAAGAGAAACTCCTCATGTAAATAAAAGGAGCTCTCCCCCTTATCCTTAGCAGCCCCCTTGTAGGGTTTCCCTAACATCGGGAACAATCTTCCTGCATCTACCAACCCCTTATTTTGTAAGTTATTTAAGATCTTCTCAATCTTCTAAATTCTAGAGAGTATGTACCAAGTTCTATCCAATTTTTTAATAAGACAACCTGACATCCCAGGAAGAGGTCTGAGAGGGAGCAGCAGAATCTAAATGAATGCACACCTCGGATGCTGGAGAGAAACCTGTGCGCGGGTGCTCCAGCATCTATTGAGCGACTTCATATTGAGGCAAGGTTTTCAACATGTGCCGAAACCCGGAAGGGTTTCTGCCCACCTCGTTACCTATTTCCTTTTTTTGGGTGGTGGCAATGCCGAAACGTTACCTATTTCCCAAGTGGGAAGGGTTTCAGCCCGAAACGTCACCTATCTCTTCCTGAAGGTTTTCGGCCCGAACGTTACTTATTTCCTTCCTGAAAATGAGACGGCCCGAAACGTTACCTATGTCCTTCCTGAAGGGTTTCAGCCCGAAAAAAAGTCACCTATGATCCTTCCTGAAGGGTTTCAGCTGCCCGAAACGGTCACCTAGAAGCTTCCTGAAGGGGTGGGCCCGAAACGGAGACCTATTTCCTTCCTGGAAGGTTTCGGCCGGGGCTAACAAAGTTAGAAAATCTATTTCCTTCCTGAAGGGTTTTGTAAGCCCGAAACCAGTCTCACCTACTTCCTTCCTGAGGGTTTTCAGCCTTACAGAACCAGATTTCCTTCCTGAAGGGTTTCTGCCCGAAACGTTACCTATTTCCTTCCTGAAAGGTTTCGGCCCGAAACGTTACCTATTTCCTTCCTGAAAGGTTTCGGCCCGAAACGTTACCTATTTCCTTCCTGAAGGGTTTCAGCCCGAAACGTCACCTACTTCCTTCCTGAAGGGTTTCGGCCCGAAACGTTACCTATTTCCGAAACCTGAAAGGTTTCAGCCCGAAACGTTACCTACTTCCTTCCTGAAGGGTTTCAGCCCGAAACGTCACCTATTTCCTTCCTGAAGGGTTTCTGCCCGAAACGTTACCTATTTCCTTCCTGAAAGGTTTCAGGCCCGAAACGTTGCCTATTTCCTTCCTGAAGGATTTCGGCCCGAAACGTTGCCTATTTCCCTTCTTCAGACCTTAGCTTTGAGCGGCACGGTGGCGCAGCGGTAGAGCTGCAGCCCCACAGCGCTGAGACACGGGTTCGATCCTAACTACGGGCGCTGTCTGTACAGAGTTTGCACGTTCTCCCCGTGACCTGCGTGGGTTTTCTCTGGGAGCTCCGGTTTCCTCCCACACTGCAAAGACGTACAGGTTTGTGGGTTAATTGACTTTGGTAAAAATTGTAAATTGTCCACAGTGTGTAGGATAGTGCTAGTGTACGGGGTGGTCGCTGGGCGGCACTGACCCGGTGAGCTGAAGGGTCTGTTTCCGCGCTGTATCTCGAAACTTAAGGGGTTGGACAGGCTAGATGCAGGAAGATTGTTCCCGATGTTGGGGAAGTCCAGGACAAGGGGTCACAGCTTAAGGATAAGGGGGAAATCCTTTAAAACCGAGATGAGAAGAACTTTTTTCACACAGAGAGTGGTGAATCTCTGGAACTCTCTGCCACAGAGGGTAGTCGAGGCCAGTTCATTGGCTATATTTAAGAGGGAGTTAGATGTGGCCCTTGTGGCTAAGGGGATCAGAGGGTATGGAGAGAAGGCAGGTACGGGATACTGAGTTGGATGATCAGCCATGAACATATTGAATGGCGGTGCAGGCTCGAAGGGCCAAATGGCCTACTCCTGCACCTATTGTCTATGTTTCTATGTTTCTATGAAACTAAACTAAAATGGCCACTCACGGTGCCACATGGATCTGAAGCCTGATTCTGTTGCCCGCTTTACGACTCAGAAACGTGAGAACAAGCCAACTGAGACAAGACTTGGACCAGAGAAGCCTTTGTTTAGTTTAGTTTAGAGATACAGCACGGAAACAGGCCCTTCGGCCCACCAGGTCCGCTCCGACCAGCGATCCCTGCATAGTAAAACTATCCTACACTCACGAGGGACAATTTATACATTTGCCAACAAACCTGCACGTCTTTGGAGTGATCTTGAAGAAAACCCGCGCAGGTCACGCTGTGTGACTATTACTCTCTGTCTCTCGATGATCGACATCCCTGCATATCCATGTGCCTATCTAAAACCTTCTTCAACGCGTTTAAGTCGGGCTGGAGGGCATGTTTCCACACCGTATGACTCTGTGAATCTAAACACCGCTGACGTACCTGCCTCCACCACCACCCCTGGCAGCGCGTTCCAGGCACCCACCATGCTCTGTGTGATAAAACTTGCCCGCACATCTATATATTCCTATATACTCTCATCTTGTTTGTTCGTCTGTTGTTTCGACTCCACTGGTAAGTTCGTTTGTTGTTTCGACTCCACGGGTCTTCTATTCAATTTATTAACTTCAAATTCATTCCTGCCGTCAACGACACAACTTAGAACGCGGCCATCGTGCCTGGGCAGTGCGAGTCCATCAGCCGTACATGCGCAGTTTGGGGGAATGTTGCGTTGGGTGAACGGGACCCAAAGCGGTCCACACTTGGTCTAGTCTCCTTTAAACTTTGCCCCTCTCCCCTTAGAGTTACGCCCTCTAGTTTAGTTCAGTTTAGTTTAGTTTAGAGATACAGAATGGAAACAGGCCCTTCGGCCCACCTAGTCTGGACCGACCAGCGATCCCCACACACTAACACTATCCTTCACTGGCGACATTTTTTGCATTTATACCAGTTTCCATGCTGGATGAGTTTCTATGACTCTCAGTCTGAAGAAGGGTCTCGACCCGAAACTTCTCTCCACAGAGATGCTGCCTGTCCCGCTGAGTTACGCCAGCATTTTCTCTCTACCTTCTCGACTATGACTCTAGAGACCCGAAGAGCAACGAGACTCAAAACTGCCCGGGCTTATTTGGATTCTCGTTCCTTGGAGCTGCTGTTGCTATTGGGAAACTGATCCTTGCTTTTATGAGCCAGGTGCGTACAGCCCGATATATCGCTGCCAATCCACTACCACCCTCTACACAATTGGGACACGGAGCCTTGGACTGAATGATGGCGGCCCTACACATCCCTGACACGTGGAGGTAAACGCGCGTCTATACGGGCAATATTTAATGCTGGTGCTGAAAGCTGTGGCAAAATATAAAGGGGCAACAGAGTTTCCAATCAAAGAGAGATGAATGGCCACGCACAGAAATACCACACAGCATCAAAGTGCAAATGGAATAATATCTCAGTGTTAAAGGCTCATGGCCTGCTCGGCCAAGAAATATTACTGGAGTAACTTGAACACTTGTGAAGTTGGTGAGATGTGTCCAGATTATTTATTTTCTGGTAAAATCCCAAACTACACATCACTATATTCCAAGGTTACACAAAAAAGCTGGAGAAACTCAGCGGGTGCAGCAGCATCTATGGAGCGAAGGAAATAGGCAACGTTTCGGCCCGAAACGTTGCCTATTTCATTCGCTCCATAGATGCTGCTGCACCCGCTGAGTTTCTCCAGCTTTTTTGTGTAACCTTCGATTCTCCAGCATCTGCAGTTCCCTCTTAAACACTATATTCCAAGGTGTGTTCTTCGCTCTGATCTCAACTGAGATGCAACGGCTTCATAAATGTTATAAACGTATATTTCGTGCCCTGAAAATCATTTAATACTTTAGTTAAAAAATAATGCTTCTTGATGTGCCACCAGAGGGAGTTGAGTTGAGTTTGTTGTTACGTGTAACGAGGTACAGTGAAAAGCTTCCACGCTCCGCTCTTGTCTGGTTGGTGCCAGCGGACACCAGCGATTCACCAAAGCTTCGGCCAGGCATAAGGAAAGATGAAATTCATGTTGGCCATCTATTGTCTATGTTCTTCAAGGTCCGTGGGGAACAGCGTTCCTTGTCATCGAATGGGAAATGGACTGAGAAGCACAGCATGGAAAAAGTGCCTTCAGCCCACCAAGTCTATGTTGACCATCGATCACCCTAGTTCATAAGTCATTGGAACCGAATTAGGCCATTCGGCCCATCGAGTCTACTCCGCTACACAATCATGGCTGATCTATCTCTCCCACTCAACCCCATTCTCCTGCCTTCTCTTGTATCAGCCTTTACTGGACTTCCACTAAAGATTGTTAAGGGCTTGGACAGGCTAGAGGCAGGAAACATGTTCCCGATGTTGGGGGAGTCCAGAACCAGGGGCCACACACAGTTTAAGAATAAGGAGTAAGCCATTTAGAACGGAGACGAGGAAACCCTTTTTCTCACAGAGAGTGGCGAGTCTGTGGAATTCTCTGCCTCAGAGGGCGGTGGAGGCAGGTTCTCTGGATGCCTTCAAGAGAGAGCTAGATAGGGCTCTTAAAGATAGCGGAGTCAGGGGATATGGGGAGAAGGCAGGAACGGGGTACTGATTGTGGATGATCAGCCATGATCACATTGAATGGCGGCGCTGGCTCGAAGGGCCGAATGGCCTACTCCTGCACCTATTGGCTATTGTCTACTGTCTGTAAACATCATTCACCCTGTACACTGTGGACAGTTTAAGTGTAATCATGTGCAGTCTTTTTGCTGGCTGGATAGTATACGATAAAAAGCTTTTCACTGTACCTCGGTACACGTGACAATAATAAGCTAAACTAAGCTAAACTCAACTAAACTGAACTAAAAATGAACACAAAATGATGGAATAACTGAGTGGATCAGGCGGCACCTCTGGAGAAAAGGAATGGGTGATGTTTCGGGTTGAGATCCTTCTACAGACTGAAGATAGACAGAAAATGCTGGAGTTAATGCCCCTGTCCCACTTAGGAAACCTGAACGGAAACCTCCGGAGACTTTGCGCCCCACCCAAGGTTTCCGTGCGGTTCCCGGAGGTTGCAGGTGGTTGCTGGAGGTTGCAGGTAGTGGAAGCAGGTAGGAGACTGACAAAAACCTCCGGGAACCTTGGGTGGGGCGCAAAGTCTCCAGAGGTTTCCGTTCAGGTTTCCTAAGAGGGATTACTCAGCGGGTCCGGCAGCATCTCTGGAGTAAAGAAAAGTAAAACTAAACTAAAGTAAACTAACAGAAGATTCAAAAGCTTGAAATCACGTACCATCAGAGTAACAATAAGGTTAAAAATAGCATCTGAGTTTGAGATTTGCACTGAGAATCCTCAAGATTCAAGATTCAATTCAATTGTCATTTGGACCCCTTGAGGTCCAAACGAAATGCCGTTTCTGCAGCCATACATTACAAACAAATAGACCCAAGACACAACATAATTTACATAAACATCCATCACATTGCTGTGATGGAAGGCCGAAAAAACTTATCTCTCCACTGCACTCTTCCCCACCCCCCCGATGTCAGAGTCAAAGTCAAAGCCCCTGGCTGGCGATGGCGATTGTCCCGCGGCCATTAAAGCCACGCCGGGTGATGCGAGGTCGCACACCGGGTCTTGGTGTTAGAGCCCCCGGCGTGCGCTCGCAGAGTCCCGCGGCCATTCCAAGCCGCGCGGGGCGGTGATGTCAGGCCCCGCTCCAGGAGCTCTTCAACCCCGCAACTGGGGCGGGAGAAGTCGCCGTTGCCCTGAAAAGCGGTCTCCCTTCAGGGACCCGCGGGCTCCCGGTGCAAGGGAGGGGCAGGCACGTATTCTGAGCTCATTGCCAGAAAAGTTCCTTCTGACCTCCTGAACCTGTAGGTGAAACCTGCTGCCACGACATGATACAACAAGAGGGTGTGGACAAAATTAGGAGGAACAAAGCAGTGTCTTTGAAACATCGCTGGCTTCACCGGTGGAACGGAAACTTACGTTCATTCCTCGCATGCCAGAAATGCCCAACAATGCTGAAACGATGCAGTCTGATGTTCCCAACGAAAGGTCAACGGCCTGAAACGTTCCACCTGCTTCTCTCTTTGGACGTTACGCTAGACTTTAGACACTTACTGTGGACTTCCACTGGACGTGGAGATGATGTTTCCACTAGTGGGAGAGTCTCGGACCAGAGGTCGTCACCTCAGAATCAAAGGGCGTTCCTTTAAGGAGATGCAGAGGAATGTCTGTATGATAAGATAGACAATAGACGATAGAAATAGGCCATTCGGCCCCTCGAGCCAGCACCGCCCGCCATTCAATGTGATCATGGCTGATCATCTGTGGAATCTGTGGAATTCATGGCCACACAAGGCTGTGGAGGCCAAGTCAGTGGATATTTTAAAGGCAGAGATAGATAGACTTGAGTTAGATGTGGCCCTTGTGGCTAAGGGGATCAGGGGGTATGGAGAGAAGGCAGGTACGGGATACTGAGTTGGATGATCAGCCATGATCATATTGAATGGCGGTGCAGGCTCGAAGGGCCGAATGGCCTACTCCTGCACCTAATTTCTATGTTTCTATGTTTCTTGATTAGAACAGATGTCAGGGGTTATGGGGAGAAGACAATAGAGAATAGACTACGCGTGCTGTCTGTACGGAGTTTGCACGTTCTCCCTGTGACCTGTGTGGGTTTCCTCCGAGTTCATCGGTTTCCTCCCACACTCCAGAGATGTACAGGTATGTAGGTTAATTGGCTAGGTGTATGTGTAAAATTGTCCGTGGTGTGTGTAGGTTAGTGTTCGTGTGCAGGTATAGCTGGCCGATGGGCCGAAAGGCCTGTCTCCACTCTGTATCACTAAACTAAACTAAACTATTTTACCCAGCAAGTTGCATATCTAAAATGGGTGTTAGCTGAGAAATTGAGCAGCGGAATGTCTGATTAGTTTTCAAAATAGTTTTCAAAGGGAGCCGGATAGATGCCGGGCGATCAGGAAACCATGGCGATTGCATTGGCATCGGCTGCGGTTTATTCCTGTCATGCACAAAGATTTGGTAAGGATTTCAATAGACAATAGACAATAGGTGCATGAGTAGGCCATTCGGCCCTTCGAGCCAGCACCGCCATTCAATGTGATCATGGCTGATCATCCCCAATCAGTACCCCGTTCCTATCCTTCTCCCCATAACACCTGACTCTGCTATTTTTAAGAGCTCTATCTAGCTCTCTCTTGAAAGCATCCAGAGAACCGGCCTCCACCACCCTCTGAGGCAGAGAATTCCACAGACTCACCACTCTTACACAACTTACAGAGGGCCAATTAACCTACAAACCCGTTCGGATGGGGGAAGAAACTGGAGCACCCGGAGGAAACACACGCACGTCATGGGGAGAACATGCAAACTCCACACAGGCAGCAAGCACCTAAGGTCGGGATCGAACTTGGGTCTCTGGCCCTGTGAGGCAGCAGCTCCACCCGCTGCGCCACTGTGCCGTCCACAGTTTTTTTTAATTTGCTCATGCGAGAATGTGTTATAATTGTCCTTGCAAGTAGAATTTAGTGCAAAGGGCCAGTCCCACCTAGGCAACTGCCAGGGACTAACTTTAATGGGATTCACCTGTGACACCTGGCGACAACCTATGGCACCACCTACGTCAACCTACGACAGCAAAAATTGTCGCCACTGTCGCGGAAAATGTTTCAACATGTTGAAAACTTTTCGGCAGTCGCCTGTAGTCGCCCAAATAATCGCCTAAGCGGGACAGTAATGCCCCTGTCCCACTTAGGAAACCTGAACGGGAACCTCCCGAGACTTTGCGCCCCACCCAAGGTTTCCGTGCGGTTCCCGGAGGTTTTTGTCAGTCTCCCTACCTGCTTCCACTACCTGCAACCTCCGGCAACCACCTGCAACCTCCGGGAACCGCACGGAAACCTTGGGTGGGGCGCAAAGTCTCCCGAGGTTTCCGTTCAGGTTTCCTAAGTGGGACAGGGGCATAATTACAAAATTCTTAAGGGGTTGGACAGGCTAGATGCAGGAAGATTGCTCCCGATGTTGGGGAAGTCCAGGACAAGGGGTCACAGCTTAAGGATAAGGGGGAATTCCTTTAAAACTGAGATGAGAAGAACTTTTTTCACACAGAGAGTGGTGAATCTCTGGAATTCACTGCCACAGAAGGTAGTCGAGGCCACAGTTCATTGGCTATATTTAAGAGGGAGTTAGATGTGGCCCTTGTGGCTAAGGGGATCAGAGGGTATGGAGAGAAGGCAGATACGGGATACTGAGTTGGATGATCAGCCATGATCATATTGAATGGCGGTGCAGGCTCGAAGGGCCGAATGGCCTACTCCTGCACCTAATTTCTATGTTTCTATGTTTCTATAAGTTCCCCTTTACTCTGTCATGAGTTTGATGATTGTGTTTATGTGTGGTACATCTGATCTGTTGGGATAACACGTATATTTCGCTGTACCTCGGGGCATGTGGCAGTAATGAATGGACCTAAAGCTAAATAGAGCTGTCGGAATTGAGCACTCTGTGGTCATGTTGCAATACTTTCTCATAGTCTGCCGCGATTTCAAACACATCGTCTGGTTATGTCAATATGTTTACTGACTAAGACATTCAACGTATCAATTGCATAATATTTGTCCGATGCACATGCATACCAAGAATCTCACTCAAATTCCTGACCTAATGCAACATGTCTGAAAGGCTCCTGGAGATTCCTGAGGGGCTGAGTAATTTGCTGCTAAGATTTTCCAGAATAGAAATCAAGTTTTTACTTGGTGTCGTGTGAATTATCTGCAAACCTGGAGACTGGGCTGCTGACTCACAGCGTCAGAGACCCGGGTTCGATCCTGACTACGGGTGCTGTTTGTACGGAGTTTGCACATTCTCCCGGTGACCTGCGTGGGTTTTCTCCGAGATCTCCAGTTTCCTCCCACACTCCAAAGGTGTGCAAGTTTGTAGGTTAATTGGCTTGGTGTAAATGTAAATTGACCCAAGTGTACATTTACATATAGCGTATATTTATGAATCGCTCTTTGAATCACTTCCCTCTGGAAGGCGACTCCGGACTGTCAAAGCTGCCACAGCCAGACATCAAAACAGTTTTTATCCACGAGTAGTTGCTCTACTCAACAGCCAAAAATCTGTAGCCTCCCTTTGATCTGGTATTTTGTTGGTTCACATGCTTGATCAATGGTGTTTTATCATTAATGTTTTATTATTATTAATGTTTAGTGTTTTCTGAATCATTCGTAACTGACGCTGTACGTCATGTTGTTACTTGTGGGCGGAGCACCAAGGCAAATTCCTTGTATGTGAATACTTGGCCAATAAACGTACTTACTTACTTGTGTGAAGAAGGCAGGAACGGGGTACTGATTGGGGATGATCAGCCACGATCACATTGAATGGCGGTGCTGGCTCGAAGGGCCGAATGGCCTACTCCTGCACCTATTGTCTATTGTCTATGCTTCTCATAATGTTATATTCCTAGCTACAGTGGGCAGTCTCGATGGGCCGAAGGGCCTGTTTCCACGTGGTATCTCTAAACTAAACGGAACTTATTAACTATCCCTGATTTCCCCTGAAGCTTTGGGTTAGCAGGGCCATCTCGGCAGGCTGCTCATTTCAAGCACATTGTTGGGTCCAGAGTCATGCATTATCACATCAGACAGGCAGATTACTCTCACAAACGACATTAGTTCTCACGTTATTCCAATGGTCATTAATACCATGACTGTCACTAATTTCTGTTTTAATTCCAGATTTGCATCTTTCACCAAATTGAAAATGTCCCAGCTGTTAGAGTGGAATGTTTATCGGAGATGAACCAGAGATACAGAGCGGACACAGGCCCTTCAGCCCCACTGAGCCCGTGCCGACCAGCGATACCCGCACACTAACACTATCCTTCACACACTAGGGACTATTTATATTTACACCAAGCCAATTAACCTACAAACCCGCACGTCTTTGGAGTGTGGGAGGAAACCGAAGATCTCGAAGAAAACCCGCACAGGTCACGGGGAGAACGTGCAAACTCCGTACAGACAGCACCCGTAGTGGGGATCGAACCCGCGTCTGTGGCACTGAAATCGCTGTGAGGCAGCAACTCTACCGCTGCGCCACCGTGCTGCCCCACAAGTCATTTTACACAGAGGGTGGTGGGTGCCTGGAACGTGCTGCCAGGGGTGGTGGTGGCGGTGGGTAACGGCACTGGAATTTGGAATCGATACAGCACGGAAACAGGCTCTTCGGCCCAACCTATGAAGCTTTTGGATGTTGGAGTAACTCAGCGGGTCAGGCAGTACCTCTGGAGAAAAGGAATAGGTGACGTTTCGGGTCAGAACCCTTCTTGCTGAGGAAGCACAATCTGCCACAGGCAATGATGGTCCAGTTCTATACGGCCATCGTAGAGTCTGTTCTCACCTTCTCCACCATGGTCTGGTTTGGGATAGATAGATAGATAGATAGATAGATAGATAGATAGATAGATAGATAGATAGATAGATAGATAGATAGATAGATAGATAGATAGATAGATAGATAGATAGATAGATAGATAGCCACAGATGGCTGTGGAGGCCAAGTCAATGGAAAATTTGAAGGCAGAGATTGATAGATTCTTGATTAGTGCGGGTGTCAGGGGCTATGAGGAGAAGGCAAGAGAATGGAGTTGAGAGGGAGAGATGGAACAGCCCTGATTGAATGGTGGAGTAAACATGATGGGTGAATGACCTAATTCTGCTCCAAGAACATGCAAACTTAATAATCTAAAAGAAACTGAGCCATGACAAATTGTAAATTGTCCCTAGTGTGTGTAGGATAGTGTAGGAGTTTAGAAGGATGAGAAGAGATCTTATAGAAACGTATAAAATTAAAAAAGGACTGGACAAGCTAGATGCTGGAAAAATGTTCCCAATGTTGGGCGAGTCCAGGACCAGGGGCCCCAGTATTAGAATAAAGGGGAGGCCATTTAAGACAGAGGTGAGACAAAACTTTTTCAACCAGAGAGTTATGAATTTGTGGAAAATCTCCCACGGAAGGCAGTGGAGGCCAAATCACTGGATGGATTTAAGAGATAGTTAGATAGAGGTCTAGGGGCTAGTGGAGTCAAGGGATATGGGGAGAAGGCAGGCACGGGTTATTGATTGGGGACGATCAGCCATGATCACAATGAATTGCGGTGCTGGCTCAAAGGGCCGAATGGCCTCCTCCTGCACCTATTTTCTATGTTTCTATGTTTCTATGTAAAACGTCACATAACTCTCGAGCAAACTTGTAGGTCTCTCTACAATTGCAGTACAATTGCTAGGTCTTTATTCTCTGGAGTGCAGATGGTTAAGGGGGGACTTGATAGAGGTCTTTAAAATGATGAGAGGGATAGACAGAGTTGACGTGGATAAGCTTTTTCCATTGAGAGTAGGAAAGATTCAAACAAGAGGACATGATTTGAGAATTAAGGGAGGGGTAACATGAGGGGGAACTTCTTTACTCAGAGAGTGGTAGCTGTGTGGAATGAGCTTCCAGTGGAAGTGGTGGAGGCAGGTTCGATTTTATCGTTTAAAAATAAATTGGATAGGTATATGGACGGGAAAGGAATGGAGGGTTATGGTCTGAGTGCAGGTAGATGGAACTAGGTGGGAGTAAGTGTTCGGCACGGACTAGAAGGGCCGAGATGGCCTGTTTCCGTGCTGTAATTGTTATATGGTTATACATTCCAGTGGAACCAGTTAGAATATCTCACTGGGATAATTTTGTTTGTGCAGAGTCTGTAGTTGAAAATATGTGCGATGAAGCATGTCCCTCAGGGAGGAAACACACTTGATAGATGTTTACCTGGTATCTACAGAGTTACACAACTTGTAAAATTGCTTCAACCCTGCATTTGCCTTTGTCTTTGTTAATATATCTTTTGGGTACATGGTTTGTTTGTATTAGGTCACAGCTATTATACAAGATCTAAAAATAAATGTGTTATTCCTCTGCAACTGAAAAAAGGTCCTTGAGTCTCTGATGCCGGGGATGAAAGCATTGTTTGTGTCTTTATTTGTGGCTTGTGCCTCAACCATACAATGCAGCAGCATCAATTCTTTACTTTGTCTACAGTTTATTAATAGCTTGTCATCATCTGTTTGAAAGATATTATACTTAAGCCCTCTCTCCCATTGTTCTGCATTTCGAGCGCTTATGTTATCCAAAGGGAGGCACGGCAGCACAGCTGGTAGGGGTGCTGGAGTCCTGGGTTTGATCCTGACCTCGGATGCTGTCTTTGTGGAGTTTGCACATTCTCCCAGTGACCTCGTGGTTTTCCTCCGGGTGCTCTGGTTTCCTCTCACATTCCAAAGACGTGTGGGGTTGTAGATTATTTGGCCTCTGCAAATTGTCCCTCGTGTGTAGGGATAACATCGAAACCCTGTTGAGTTTAGTTTAGAGATACAGCACAGAGTCCGCGCCAACCAGCGATCCCTGCACGCTAACACTATCCCACACACACACGCGGGTCACGGGGAGAACGTACAAACTCCGTACAGACAGCGCCCGTAGTCAGGATCGAACCGGGGTCTGTGGCGCTGCGAGGCAGCAACTCTACCCGCTGTTTCTTATCATCTCTGAATAATGAAATTCAACTTCATCCTCTTAGATAAGTAAAGTACTACTAACTTAAATGTGATTGAAAATATGCGTGGTGCATCGGTAGAATTGCTGCCTTACAGCACTTACAACGTCAGAGACCCGGGTTCAATCCCGACTACGGGCGGAGCTGCCTGTGTGGAGTTTGCACGTTCTCCCCATGACCCCATGGGTTTCCCCGAGATGTTCAGTTTCCTCCCACACTCCAAAGACGTACAGGTTTGTAGGTTAATTGGCTTGGTATAAGTGTTAAAAGTGTAGGATAAGGTTAGTGTGTGGGGATCGATGGTTGAGGGCTGAAGGGCCTGTTTCCCTGCTATATCTCTAAACTAAAAACTTTAACAAGAGTTGTGTAGGGATGAACTGCAGGTGCAGGTTTAAACCGAAGATGGACACAAAATGCTGGAGTAACTCAGCGGGACAGGCAGCGTCTCTGGAGAGAAGGAATGGGTGACGTTTCGGGTCGAGACCCTTCTTCAGAGCAAGAGTTCCCAGTTTAATACAATGCGCTCACTTCACAGAGTGCAGGGCTCACATACGGTAGGCCAAGGTGACAGATCCACCCCATCTACTCATGCCCCAGTAACTCTGAGAAATGTGAGCACAAAATTTGAAAAATGTTCATTGAAACAAAAATAGCAGCGGTGAACTCTGCTTAGACTGTGTACACAAACAGCCCAGTTGATGATTCATCTATTGTTTGTTGTGGTATGAATCCAAATCCCCATACAAGGCCAAAACCAATGAAGAACTCTTTGCTGGAATCTAAACTTAGCCGGGATATTAGAATAGAATTTTAATTTTTAATATTTCGAGCGAGCATAAACATTTTTATTGTAACCAGACTTAGTTTAGTTTAGTTTATTGTCACGTGTACCGAGGTACAGTGAAAAGCTTTTTCGTTGCATGCTATCCAGTCAGCGGAAAGACAATACATAGAGTCATAGGTAGATGCTGCCTCACCTGCTGAGTTTCTCCAGCATTTTTGTCTACTTTCGATTTTTCCAGCATCTGCAGTTCTTTCTTAAACATATTTAAACATATATTTAAGAGGGAGTTAGATGTGCGGCCCTTGTGGCTAAAGGGATCAGGGGGTAGTATGGAGAGAAGGCAGGTACGGGATACTGAGTTGGATGATCAGCCATGATCATATTGAATGGCGAATGGTGCAGGCTCGAAGGGCCGAATGGCCTACTCCTGCTTTCTATGTTTCTATGTTTCTATAGAGTGATAGTCATGTAGTGAAACAGCAAAGGAAACAGGCCCTTCTGCTCAGGACTTGCCCACAATCTGGCCACTTCTGTACTTGCCCGATGGGAGAGGGGAGAAGAGGGAGTGACAGACTGGTCTATTGTATTGTATTGTATATCCATTTCCTGACCTTGCCAGCACTTCAGTGTGTCCATATCCCCCTAAACAACAGGCGTTCCGTCGGCTATCTGCCATGTGTCCTGGGGTTGGTGATACAAAAGTCCTGCCCACAGTTTATTTGTACATATACGAGAGTGCATGAAGTGGAATCCCGCGGACTTTTGTGCAAAAGAACGTCCAATCATAACACACATATTCTTTTACATAATAAATAATGAAGGAAAAACGTTCTGTAGTTAGTCCCTGGTGAGATAGGTCAGTCCAATGCCTCTGGGAAGAAACTCCTTCTCAACCTCTCCGTAGATGGGAACCGTCAGGAACCCGCAGGGGTGGAAGGGGTCTCCCATGGTTTTGCTTGCAGTGGCAGCTCCTGTTGTATAGTTCCTGCAGGGGGGTGAGTGAAGTTCCCATAGTGCGTTCGGCCGAACGCACTACTCTCTGCAGAGCCTTCTTGTCCTTGGAGTCTTATAGCCTGCGGGAAGAAACTGTTGCCGAGGCAGCGTGAGGTGTGAATCTGGAGGTGTGCGTCCACAATTCGCTGTAATTTCGTGGTCTTGGACGGAGCTTTTTGTGCATTCATCTTCACTAATGTACCTCTTGCCCGATGGTTGGAGACTTTCGGACTATCTTCACTGGACTTTACCTTGCAAGAGGGCGTGGCCGAGCTTGATGTGAATCGACCTTGATTATGCTGCTCATATAGATATATTGTCACATACACACAGCCAAGTGGAATTATTTTGCACGACCCATATATTGGCGCAGTTTACAAGCGCTGGAGTAACTCAGCGGGTCAGGCAGCATCTGTGGAGAACATGGATAGGTGACGTTTCACAGAGTGCTGGAGTAACTCAGCGGGTCAGGCAGCATCTATGGAGCTATGGAAATAGCTACCACAACCGGGCCGAAACCCTTATGAAACGTTGCCTAGCGGCCTGACCCGCTGACCCAGCACTAAACGTCCTACCATCTCCACAGATTGGTGACCCACTTGATTGTGACTTATGCTGATGCTTTGACCCCTTGAGTTTACACTAAACTGCGCCAATATATGGGTCGTGCAAAATAATTCCACTTGTCTGTGTGTATGTGACAATATATGAGCAGCATAATCAAGGCCGATTCACACCCCAGCCACTCCCTCTTCTCCCCTCTCCCATCGGGCAGGAGGTACAGAAGTGTGAAAACAAACGCACACACCTCCAGATTCAGGGACTGTTTCTTCCCAGCTGTTATCAGGCAACTGAACCATCCTACCACAACCAGAGAGCGGTCCTGAACTACTAGGTGACCTTGGTTGGACGCAACAAAACGCTTTCATGTATCTGTACACTGTACCTCGATTGTAATCACATGACAATAAGCTTTTTCTAAACTGACAAAAACTAAACTAAACTGAAACTGAACCATTGTTCCATTTTGTTTCTAACACCATAACTAGTTTAGCTCCAACAATGTTGGTTTAAAATAATCTTTCGGCACTGAGCCCAGAAAGAAAGTTCTAAAGATGAGAACTGTATTGGTGCATTTCAAATTCCTTGCCAGAGATTTCTTTAAAGTTCGCACAGAGAAATGTTTGGGCTGAACATTCTTGCACTGCCTGAGAGTAATAAAGACTTTTTACAATAGAGTTTGCTCCCTGTCGAGTTCACCTGCAATGTTTCGAGACTTCTAGTTATGTTGGGAATGTTCCCAATAAGGGTTTTGAACCGTAGCCAAGGTATGAGATCTGAAAAACAAGCAATGTTTTGTACAGAAAATCAGATTCCTTCAATTGTCCTGCTGCTCTTGGCTGTTGTACAGGTTGTTCACGAGGGGAAAGTCGGTCCTCCTCGGTCTGACTGACCATGGGTGATGCATAGAAACATAGAAAATAGGTGCAGGAGGAGGCCATTCGGCCCTTCGAGCCAGCACTGCCATTCATTGTGATCATGGCTGATCGTCCCCTATCAATAACCCGTGCCTGCCTTCTCCCCATATCCCTTGACTCCACTAGCCCCTAGAGCTCTATCTAACTCTCTCTTAAATCCATCCAGTGACTTGGCCTCCACTGCCCTCTGTGGCAGGGAATTCCACAAATTCACAACTCTCTGGGTGAAAAAGTTTTTTCTCACCTCAGTCTTAAATGACCTCCCCTTTATTCTAAGACTGTGTGGCCCCTGGTTCTGGACTCGCCCAACATTGGGAACATTTTTCCTGCATCTAGCTTGCATCATCCTTTTATAATTTTTTATGTTCCTATAAGTTATCCCCTCATCCTTCTAAACTCCAGTGAATACAAGCCTAGTCTTTTCAATCTTTCCTCATATGACAGTCCCGCCATCCCAGGGATCAATCTCGTGAACCTACGCAGCACTGCCTCAATCACACGGATGTCCTTCCTCAAATTAGGAAACCAAAACTGTACACAATACTCCAGATGTGGTCTCACCAGAGCCCTGTGCAACTGCAGAAGAACCTCTCTATTCCTATACTGAAATCCTCTTGTTATGAAGGCCAACATGCATCCTGGTCAGATCGGATGCAAGCCTGGGCGATCGATGTCATATGGAGGACAGGCTGTTGCCCATGCAGCACGCCCCCCCTCTCCATGTCGCTGATCGATCCAAAGGAACAGCAGGGCCGTTACAGTTTGGCACCAGCTCCGTTGCGGTTCCCGGAGGTTGCAGGTGGTTGCCGGAGGTTGCAGGTAGTGGAAGCAGGTAGGGAGACTGACAAAAACCTCCGGGAACCGCACGGAAACCTTGGGCGGGGCGCAAAGTCTCCAGAGGTTTCCGTTCAGGTTTCCTAAGTGGGACAGGGGGCGTTATGGAACAAGCGCAGGCAGGCGGGACTAGTGTAGCTGGGACATGTTGGCCGGTGTGGGCAAGTTGGGCCGAAGGGCCTGTTTCCACACTGTATCACTCTATGACTCTATGATTTTATACACCTTGGCATTCCTGCTCAGTATTTATGGAATGGGCCAATATAATGTGGTGCTTAGCTTGGCACAGATCCATACATCGCTGAATTGTGCATGGATAGTCATCGACCAAATGAGGTCGTCATGGAAACAGTTGGTCAACGATCGGAGCAGGGAGATAAAAAAATAGTTTGGGAATTTTTTTAGCCAGGAACAGCGTGCAGAATACTGCTCCACCGATGCTCCACCAATTCACTGCTCCAGGCATCACCTTGAGCTAAAAACCCATCATCTACAGCAGACTCCAGATCATTATTCCTTGTCAGCAGTCTCCATGGGAAGCACTTTTACAATTGCTCTCTGAAGGTTATCAACAGCCTATTACATGTGCACACAAACAAGAATTTTTATACATCCCGCATAAATTGCCCGACCGTAGACTGGGCGATTGTTTCGCTGATCACCTTCGCCCAGAACGCCTGGACCTACCTGATCTCCCGGCTGCTCAACACTTTCATTCTCCTTCCCATTCCCACACTGACCTTTCAGTCCTGGGACTCCTCCATTTTCAGAGTGAGGCCAAACGCAAGTTGGAGGAACAGCGCCTCATATTTCGCTTGGGCAGTGGTATGAACATAGAAACATAGAAATTAGGTTCTGGAGTAGGCCATTCGGCCCTTCGAGCCTGCACCGCCATTCAATATGATCATGGCTGATCATCCAACTCAGTATCCCGTACCTGCCTTCTGTCCATACCCCCTGATCCCCTTAGCCACAAGGGCCACATCTAACTCCCTCTTAAATATAGCCAATGAACTGTGGCCTCAACTACCCTCTGTGGCAGAGAGTTCCAGAGATTCACCACTCTCTGTGTGAAAAAAGTTCTTCTCATCTCGGTTTTAAAGGATTTCCCCCTTATCCTTAAGATTGACTTCTCTAACATCAAGTAACCCCGGCATTCCCTCTCTCTCTCCGTCCCTCCCCCACCCAAGTTGCACCAGCTTCTCGTTCTCACCCTCCAAACAGCTAACAATTGCTTGTTTCTGGCCGAGACCCTTCAGGAAGGGAATAGGCAACGTTTCGGGCCGAGACCCTTCAGGAAGGAAATAGGTAACGTTTCGGGCCGAAACCCTTCCGGGTTTCGTCCCGAAACGTTGCCTATTTCCTTCGCTCCATAGATGCTGCTGCACCCGCTGAGTTTCCTCCAGCGTTTTTGTCTACCTAACAACGGCCTGTTTCCATTATCATTGTTACTTTTTTACATATCTTTCAGTGGTTGTTCGATATCTCTCTACATCACCCTCTATATCTCTTGTTTCCCTTTCAATAGACAATAGTAGGACTATAGCAGTAGGCCATTCGGCCCTTCGAGCCAGCACTGCCATTCAATGTGATCATGGCTGATCATCCCCAATCAGTACACCGTTCCTGCCTTCTCCCCATATCCCCTGACTCCGCTATCTTTAAGAGCCCTATTCAGATTCAATTTTAATTGTCGTTGTCAGTGTACAGTACAGAGACAACAAAATGCATTTAGCTCTCTCTTGAAAGTATCCAGAGAACCTGCCTCCGCCGCCCTCTGAGAATTCCACAGACTCACAACTCTCTGTGAGAAAAAGTGTTTCCACATCTCCGTTCTAAAAGGCCTATCGCTTATTCTTAAACAGTGGCCCCTGGTTCTGGACTCCCCCCAACATCGGGAACATCGGGAACATAATCACGTGGCTTTCAGTTTGAAGAAGGGTCTCGACCAGAGACGTTGTCCAATCCTTCTCAGGCAGAAATGCTGGAGAAACTCAGCGGGTGAGGCAAAATATTCCTTCTCTCCGTAGACACTGCCTCACCCGCTGAGTTCCTCCAGCACTTTTTGTCTACCTTTTCGGTTTTTCCAGCATCTGCAGTTCTTTCTGAAACACACTGTGGAGATGTGGAAGTTGTTTCTACCTTATCGATGTTACACAGATGGACGTTGATGGTGTGGAATAGAAGAGGTCACATTTGAAGGTGAGTATTATTACTGTCCCCTCATGCCTCGCTGCCTGCCAACACATGGGAATGGACTTCGCGACTTAAGCACTCATGGTGCGTGCACATATTGTTGCAGACAGCAGTCGGAGAAGATAGCACAATGCCCAGAGCTCCTGCCTGTGTTTTCATGGGTTTCTGTAAATGAAATCAATACAGTGACTAACTAGCTATGAACTGCTGCCAGATGCAGTCTGTAATGTTTGCTTTCTCAGCCAGCTCAATAACCTTGAAACATTCGCTGCCTCTACCACATAAACTGCACGTTCAAACCCATGCCTTGACAGAGCACGCTTCATGCAGGAAGGAACTGCAGATGCTGGTTTAAACTGGAGCTCGACACAAAATGCTGGAGTATCTCCGCGGGACAGGCAGCATCTCTGGAGGAAAGGAATGGGTGACGTTTCGGGTCGAGACCCTTCTTCAGACCTGAAACATCACCCATTCCTTCTCTGCAGAGATGCTGCCTGTCCCGCTGAGTTACTCCAACATTTTGTGTCTATCTACGATTCGCTGTTTGTTCTGTGTGATATATTTTTAGAAATATTCAATTATCGATCTATTTTGTTTAGTTCAGTTTAGATATAGAGGGCAGAAACTGGCCCTTCGGCCCACCGAGTCCATGCCAGCCAGCCATCACCGCACACTAATACTATCCCACGCACACCAGGGATAACACCAAGCCATTTAACCTACAAACGTGCACGTCTTTGGAGAGTGGGAGGAAACCGAAGATCTCGGAGAAAACCCACGCAGGTCACGGGGAGAACATGCAAACTCCGTACAGACAGCGCCCGTAGTCAGGATCGAACCGGGGTCTCTGGCGCTGTTGTGCTGCTCAACGTTTCCACAAGTAACAATGTTCCCAGGGATTTTTGTTAATAATTTCATGTGGGTCAAATAAAGAGGTTTAGAGGGAGCAGAGAATCTAATAGTACGTTAAATTTTGGCAGCACGGTGGCGCAGCGGTAGAGTTGCTGCCTCACAGCGTCAGAGCCCCGGGTTCAATCCCGACTACGGGCGCTGTCTGTAAGGAGTTTGCACGTTCTCCCCGTGACCTGCGTGGGTTTTCTCCGAGATCTTCAGTTTCCTCCCACACTCCAAAGACGTGCAGCTTTGTAGGTTAATTGACTTGGGAAATGTAAAAAATGTCCCTAGTGGGTGTAGAATAGTGTTAGCGTGCGGGGATCGCTGGTCGGCACGGACTCGGTGGGCCGAAGGGCCTGTTTCCGCGCTGTATCTCTAAACTAAACTGTTCAAATGACATACTTAGGAGAAATGCCAAGTCATTGAATTGAGTCTTTTCTAAAACCTAGCCACAGACCGGTAATAACTTCCAATGATCATTCATGACGTTAATTCATGAATGATCCTGAGACTAAATATCTTCCGCTTGTTGCTCCCTAGAACCGTCAGTACAAGGCAGAAACAGGTTCCTCAGCCCCTAATGTCTGTGTCAAACATGATGCCAAGATAAGCTCATCTCCTCTTCCTGCATGCTGTCCTAATCCCTCCCTTTCCTGCACACCCAAGTTTCAGAATAAGGAGTAAGCCATTTAGAACGGAGACGAGGAAACACTTTTTCTCACAGAGAGTGGTGAGTCTGTGGAATTCTCTGCCTCAGAGGGCGGTGGAGGCCAGTTCTCTGGATGCTTTCAAGAGAGAGCTAGAGAAATGCATTTCGTTGTCTCTGTACTGTACACTGACAATGACAATTAAAATTGAATCTGAATCTGAGATAGGGCTCTTAAAAATAGCGGAGTCAGGGGATATGGGGAGAAGGCAGGAACGGGGTACTGATTGGGGATGATCAGCCATGATCACATTGACTGGCAGTGCTGGTTTGAAGGGCCGAATGGCCTCTACTCCTGCACCTATTGTCTATTGTCTATCTAAAAGCCTGTAAAATGTCACAAATTCCTCTTCCCTTTGACATTACTTTAGAGGTACAGCCTGGAAACAGGCCCTTCGGCCCATCGAGTCATCGCCAAACGCCACTCACCTGGTCCAGTCGTACTATCCTACACACTGGGAACAATTTTCAATTTTGCAGAATCGAATTAACCTACAAACCTGCGCGTCTTTGTAGTGTGGGAGAAAATCGAAGATCTCGGAGAAAACCCACGCAGGTCACGGGGAGAACGTGCAAACTCCGCACAGACAGCACCCGTAGGCGGGATGGAACCCGGGTCTCTGGCGCTGTGAGGCAGTGAAGGGCCGGTCCCACCAGCACGCGACTCCATGCGGCAAACACGACCTAACGTGGTCGCTTGAGCCGTACGGCCTCGCGGGGCCGGTCCCACTTCGATCGTTGGAGCCGTATGGAGTTGTGCGGAGCTGGTCCCGACATCGCGCGGGGTCCTGACATCCGAAAAACTGACCGTGTTCAAACATTCCACGCGGCAACGGCCTGCTGGCCCGCAGCCGGCTCTACGCCATACGCGGTGCCTTGACACCGTACGTCACGCGTGAACTTCCCGCGGACTTCGCTGGAATTTCACATCACTCACTCGATCTCCGCGCGGCCCCCCGCTTCCGGTTTGGTCGCGCTTGCCGCATGCAGGTCGCATGTTCGTGGGACCGGCTCTTGACTCTACCGCTGCGCCACCGTGCTGTCGTGATCCAGACGCTTGTGTGCCAGGGTGTCGAGGTGAGGGAAGCACAAATCTAGGTTAATGAATGGGAGTGCAGCACGATCAGTACGTGTCCCATTACAGGTTGATATCAAATCTCCCTTCTCCCAATTCAAATAGCGTTACGCCCAGTGTCTTGGACAATATTTATCATTCAGCCAACTACGATAATTAACTCCAACATGAAAAAACCAAGGTGCTGGTGGGGGAGTTCCCGGGTTGGCATGGTGGCACAGCAGTAGATTTGCTGCCTTCAAAAGTTCATAAGTGATAGGAGCAGATTTAGGCCATTCGCCCCATCGAGTCTACTCCGCCATTCAATCATGGCTGATCTATCTTTCCCTGTCAACCCCATTTTCCTGCCTTTCCCCCCCCCCATCACCCCTGCCACCCTCACGGCGCCAGAGTCCAGGGTTCGATCCTGACTACAGGTGCTGTCTGTACGGAGTTTGTACGATCTCCCCGTGACCTGCGTGGGTTTTCTCCGGGTGCTCTGGTTTCCTCCCACACTCCAAAGACGTGCAGGTTGGTCGGTCAACTGGCTTGGTGTAATTGTAAATTGTCCCTAGTGTGTGTAGGATGGCGTTAGTGTGCGGGGATCGCTGGTCGGCACGGACTTGGTGGGCCGCTGTATTTCTAAAGTAAGACTAAACTAATATGTGGCAGAATGGGTAAGATGGGCTGAATTCTTTCTCTGAAGGATATGAGTGAACCAGATGGTGCTTTTGGCAGCCCAGCAGTTTCATGACTATCATCAAGGAACAATTTATTGAAATACTTGAATTTAAATTCCCCAGCTGCCAATATTACAGAAGTGATTATGCACAATAAATAACACACCGGGTTCTTGCGACCTCAGACACTTGCAATCAGAAGTAAATTGATGCTACAGTTAGGTTGAGTGCAGTTTGGTTCAGACTTTAGAGATACAACATGGAAACAGGCCCTTCAGCCCACCGAGTCCGTGTCAACCAGCGATCACCCTCACACACTAACACCATCCAACACACTAACACCATCCTACACTCCAGGGCCAATTTTACAATTGAACCAATGCCAATTAATCTATCAACCCGTATGTGTTTGGAGTGTGGGGGGAAACCGGAGCACCCGGAGAAAACCCACGCAGGTCACGGGGAGAACGTGCAAACTCCGTACAGACAGCACCCGTGGTCAGGATCGAACCCGGGTCTCTGTCGCTGTGAGGCAGCAGCTCTACCCGCTGCGCCACCGTGCCGCTCAATGAGGTTGGCCTTCAGTGCATTGTTCTTCTTTAAAACAACATGAACAACACATCATTTTAGTCAAATGTGCCAGACTTGCCAAGCAGAGTTGGCCTGCACTGGTATCTGTTATCCATCTGGATATCAACTCCGCTAGTGACCCTCCAACATACTTCCTGATCTGTTGGCATTCTGCTTTTGGTTTAGTGTTTCACTCATAGATCTGACCTGCTTTACACAGCATTGAACTGTCCCTTTGTTCGTCTTCTCCCTCTCTCTCCCCCTCCTCCTTCTCTCTCTCCCTCTCCCTCTCCCTATCTCTCCTTATCTCTCCCTCCCTCCTTCCCTCCCTCTCTCCCTCTCTCCCTCTCTCCCTCCCTCCCTCCCTCTCCCCCTCTCTATCTCCATCTCTCCCTCTCCCTCCCTCCCTCTCTCCCTCCCTCCCCTCCCTCCCCCTCTCCCTCCCCCCTCCCCTTCGCTCCCTTCCTCTCTCTCTCCCTCTCTCCCTCTCTCCCTCCCTCCTCTCCTCTCTCCCTCTCTCTCTCCCCCCCCTCCCTCCCTCTCTCTCTCCCTCTCTCCTTCCTTCCTTGTGAACATTTGGATCACCTGGGCAACCCAGACATTGAGTCCCAACGCAAAACGTCACCTATCCATGTTCTCCATAGATGCTGCCTGACAGATGCTGCCTGACCCCCGTGAGTTATGGTGCAGCAGCATCTATGGAGCTAAGGAAATAGGCAACTTTTCGGGCCGAAATCCTTCTGGAAATAGGCAACGTTTCGGGCCGAAACCCTTATGGGTTTCGGCCCGAAACGTTGCCTATTTCCTTAGCTCCATAGATGCTGCCTGACCCGCTAGATGCTCTGTGAAACGCCTGACCCACTGAGTTACTCCAGCACTCTGTGAAACGTCACCTATCCATGTTCCCCACGGATGCTGCCTGACCCGCTGAGTTACTCCAGCACTCTGTACCTTTTATTGTAAACCAGCATCTTCATTTCCTTGTTTCTGACCTTATTCTGTCTGAAGTATTTTCCGTGACCTCACCCTCTCTACAACCTAAAACAAACTTGTTTTTCTCACCTTTCTAGTTCAGGTAAAAATTTGCCCTTGCAGAATTCACAAGTGAGATATGAAATATAAGTTAGTTTAGTTTAGTTTAAAGATACAGCATGGAAACAGGCCCTTCGGCCCTTCGGAGTTCGTGCTGACCAGCGACCCCCACACACTAACACTATCCTACACACACGAGGGACAATTTACATTTTCCCCCAAGCCAACTAACCTACAAACCTGCACGCTTCTTTGGAGTGTGGGAGGAAACCGGAGAAAACCCACGCAGGTCACGGGGAGAACGTGCAAACTCCGTGCAGACAGCACCCGTAGTCAGGATCGAACCTGGGTCTCTGGCGCTGTGAGGCAGCGACTCTACCCGCTGCGCCACCGTGTCGTCTCATGGAACTGACGTGAATAACATGCAAAATAAATAAATAGCAAATTAATTATTTCACAACTTGCGATCCTTGAAGCGCGCACAAGTTGTTGCTTTCCAGACATTGGCTGGTTCAGGAACTCAAACGGCAAGGAATGAAGGGGGGGGCTGCAGGGAGAGAGAGTGCCCGGGCCATCAGCGGTTCTAACCTTCCCACTATCCATGGGATCTACAGGAGGCGCTGCCTCGTAAAGGCAGCCGGCATCATCAGGGAGCCGCCCGCACCACCCTGGTCACATTAGACCGTACCGTCAGGAAACATAGAAACATAGAAACATAGAAATTAGGTGCACCACCAGGCCATTCGGCCCTTCGAGCCTGCGCCGCCACCCAATATGTCATGGCGGATCATGGGAGCGTATCCCGTACCTGCCTTCTTCCATACCCCCTCACCCCTTATGGGAAGGGCCACATTTAACTCCCTCTTAAATATAGCCAATGAACTGTGGCCTCAACTACTCTCTGTGGCAGAGAGTTCCAGAGATTCACCACTTCTGTGTGAAAAAAGTTCTTCTCATCTCAGTTTTAAAGGATTTCCCTCTTATCCTTAAGCTGTGACCCCTTGTCCTGGACTTCCCTAACATCGGGAACAATCTTCCTGCATCTAGCCTGTCCAAGAAGAAAGTACAGGAGCCTGAAAGCCGTGACCACCAGGTTCCTCAGCGGCGGTGGAACCTCGCGGGTCGACCCGCAGTCAGCGGGGGGTGGGGGGGGGGGGGAACGCCTTGGGGGGGGGGTGAGAGGGGAGGATAATGGACCTGACGTGGGGGGGGGGGGGGGGGGTGGTAGAACAATAGTGGACCCAGAACGGGGTAGGGCAACTCTGGGGTGCCAAAGGAGGGGCCAGAATGGGGGAGGGGCAGGCAGAGGGGTGGGGTGACGGGGGTTCCAGAACAAAGAAGGAGCCAGCTCCAGCGTACTTTGCAACTCTGTCAGTGCCCTTTATGTGGTGACTGTTGGCATACCTTGCAAGGACAATCGAATATTTAATTCCAATCCAAGACCAGCTTCTCCCCAGGCACTATCAGGTTTATGACATTGTTATTTGTTATTATTGATTCTGGGTACGACCGCAGGCAACATAATTTCGTTCAGACCGAAAGGTCTGAATGACAATAAAGGATCTATCTATCTATCTATCTATCTATCTATCTGTCTGTCTAACACTAACTTCAGCATCTGTGGACTCCCAACGGCTGGGTGTTGCACCACAGACCGGTTTTTGCACCCTCATGCCGTCTAATATCATTGGTATTTAACCTATTGAAAGATTTACAGGTCATATTAAGCTGCTGCAAGTAAGGATTTAATTTGTTTAAGAAGGAACTGCAGATGCTGGAAAATCGAAGGTGGACAAAAGTGGTGGAGAAACTCAGCGGGTGCAGCAGCATCTATGGAGCGAAGGAAATAGGCAACGTTTCGGGCCGAGACTCCTTCAGGAAGGAAATAGGCGACGTTTTGGGCCGAGACCCGTTCAGGAAGGAAATAGGCAACGTTTCGTCTTCAGGAAGGAAATAGGTAACGTTTCGGGCCGAAACCCTTCCGGGTTTCGTCCCGAAACGTTGCCTATTTCCTTCATTCCATAGAAGCTTTCCTTCTCCAGAACTTTTGTCTACCTAAAGGATTTAATTTTTTCTGTTTCCGGTACATATGATAATTAAATTCTCTCGACACTTCGGATACTGTTTGACCTGCGATTTCTGTTTGAAGTCTATAGAAAGGTCCTGACCCAAAACATCACCCCGTCCATTCCCTCCGCAGATGCTGCCTGACCCGATGAGTTCCTCTAGAACTTTATTATATTTTTTCTGCTTTTAATTCAGACCTGCAGCAATCGCAACTTTTTGATTCGTTAGTATCTCTTGTCACCACAGCAACTTAGAAACATAGACATAGAAAATAGGTGCAGGAGTAGGCCATTCGGCCCTTCGAGCCTGCACCGCAATTCAATATGATCATGGCTGATCATCCAACTCAGTATCCCATCCCTGCCTTCTCTCCATACCCCCTGATTCCTTCAGCCACAAGGGCCACATCTAACTCCCTCTTAAATATAGCCAATGAACTGTGGCCTCAACTACCTTCTGTGTCAGAGAATTCCAGAGATTCACCACTCTCTGTGTGAAAAATTTTTTTCTCATCTCGATCCTAAAAGATTTCCCCCTTATCCTTAAACTGTGTGGCCCCTTGTTCTGGACTTCCCCAACATCGGGAACAATCTTCCTGCATCTAACCTGTCTCTTAAATATAGCCAATGAACTGGCCTCAACTACCTTCTGTGGCAGAGAACTCATGAACTAATGGCCCTGTCCCACTGTACGAGTTCATTCCAAGAGCTCTCCCGAGTTAAAAAATAAATCAAACTCGTGGTAAGCGCGTAGAATGAACGTAGCGGGCACGTCGGAGCTCGTGGGTGTCTATTTGCGGCTCGTAACGCTAACGGCAGGTACTCGGGAAGACTCGCTAACGGCAGGTAAGCACGGGAAGACTGGTGAAGATTTTTCAACGTGATGAAAAATGTCCACGAGAGCCCCGAGTACCGACGAGCGGCCATTACCGTAAATCTCCGAGTTCGAATCAGGGCAAACTCGGGGAGAGAGCTCTTGGAATGAACTCGTACAGTGGGACAGGGGTTTAAGTCTTTCTGCGTGAGACTCCAGTACTGAATGTTCCTCAGTGCAACTTCTCGTTCTTAGACCATAGAAGGTAGACATGGGACGGTGGCGTAACGGTAGAGTTGCCGCCTTACAGCGCTTGCAGTGCCAGAGACCCGGGTTCCATCCCGACTACGGGCGCTGTCTGTACGGAGTTTGTACGTTTCTCCCCATAACTTGCGTGGGTTTTCTCAGAGATCTTCGGTTTCCTCCCACACTCCAAAGACGTGCGGGTTTGTAGGTTAATTGGCTTTGGTGTAAATGTGTAAATTGTCCATCACGGGGTCTGATCTCCCCACCATCGAAGGGAGCTACAGGAGTTGCGGCCTCAAATAGGAAGCCAGCATCATCAGAGACCCACACCATCCTGGCCACTCTCTCATCTCACCCCTGCCATCGGGAAGGTTCAGAAGCATCTTCCTCAATACAACTATCAGGCTATTAAACACTCATTGGGGACATATGGCATTTAGACATCGTTGACTTTTGAGTTTTGGTCTCCAAATCTGAGGAAGGACATTATTGCCATAGAGGGAGTGCAGAGAAGGTTCACCAGACTGATTCCTGGGATGTCAGGACCGTCTTATGAAGAAAGACTGGATAGACTTGGTTTATACTCTCTAGAATTTAGGAGATTGAGAGGGGATCTTATAGAAACTTACAAAATTCTTAAGGGGTTGGACAGGCTAGATGCAGGAAGATTGTTCCCGATGTTGGGGAAGTCCAGGACAAGGGGTCACAGCTTAAGGGTAAGGGGGAAATCCTTTAAAACCGAGATGAGGAGAACTTTTTTCACACAAAGAGTGGTGAATCTCTGGAACTCTCTGCCACAGAGGGTTGTTGAGGCCAGTTCATTGGCTATATTTAAGAGGGAGTTAGATGTGGCCCTTGTGGCTAAAGGGGATCAGGGGGTATGGAGAGAAGGCAGGTACGGGATACTGAGTTGGATGATCAGCCATGATCATATTGAATGGCGGTGCAGGCTCAAAGGGCCGAAAGGCCTACTCCTGCACCTAATTTCTATGTTTCTATGTTTCTATGTTCTATGTTTCTATGTTTGACCTTGTATTGACTCTTGATATGCAGCCCAGACACATGGGAAAGGCTGTGTCACCTCCAAGATTGGTGTGAAGTCAGAAGCACATGTGAGCTTGGGCTCGATCAGTGAAGCTTGGCAAGGCTCCAACACAATAACTCGCACACATTCCCCATCTTATATTAGCAATTTGGAGCCAAGGATAAAGACAGCAAGGAACTGACATGTCAAAGGGCGGCTCATCGTTGGAGGTTAGCCACGCAGGTGGGAAAATGAAAGGCAAAGACTGTGGTTTTTAACGAGTTTAGAGACAGTGGGGAGACGTGCCCCGGCAGCCCACTGTGTACACGGCAACCAGCGATCTCCCCGTACACTAGGTTTATGACACCCAATCTACCATCATACACAATTTTTAACCTACATACCCGCACGAGTTTAGACAATAGACAATAGACAATAGGTGCAGGAGTAGGCCATTCGGCCCTTCGAGCCAGCACCGCCATTCAATATGATCATGGCTGATCATCCAGAATCAGTACCCCGTTCCTGCCTTCTCCCCATATCCCTTGATTCCGTTAGCCCCAAGAGTTAAATCTAACTCTCTCTTGAAAACATCCAGTGAATTGGCCTCCACTGCCGTCTGTGGCAGAGAATTCCACAGGGAGTTGCTGCCTCACAGCGCCAGAGATCCCGGTTCAATCCTGACCACGGGTGCCGTCTGCACGGAGTTTGTACGTTCTCCCCGGGACCGTGTGGGTTTTCTCTGGGTGCTCGGGTTTCCAACGGCGACTACTCACCACCGTACAGTCATCGCCCCGCGCGTGACATGTCGACACGAGACGCCTGTCTGGTCGTGAATAGTCGCCCAAGGAGTTGTACCTTTTTCTGATCGCCGCTGGATTTTCAACATGTTTGCGTAAGTGGGACAGGGGCCATTAGTGTTCAGGGTGCCCGTTGGTCGGCACGGACTAGGTGGGCCGAAGGGACTGTTTCCATGCTGTAGCTCTCAAGCCTAATGTAAAGTCTGATGGACCTTTTAGACGGGCACATAGATACAGTATGTGCGTAAGGGAATGGATAGGTATGGGTCATGTGTACGCAGATGAGATTAGTTTCTCTTCGCCACAGACTCTATGAACTGCAGGGCTTGTTTCTGTGCTGCACTGTTCAATATTCTATGTTCTATTAAAGACATTTATTTAATAGAAATCACTGGTTCATGAACTGAGCTGCCATGCATTCATACCGTGAATGACTTCACGATAGAATCGTCTAAACAAAATCACAAAAGCATGCAATTTGTTTAAGATGAAACAGTACTTGTACAGAAGAGTGACATAGCTTCCATCAAAGTTAATTGGTTATGAAGTGCTTGTTTTCCGAAATGCCTTCAAGCTCAAGGTTCTGCCTTTCATGTCCAATTGCATGACAGGTTGTGGTGAATGTAAATGTCACCCCCTAGACTGAAGCCCGGACCATCGCACCAACCAACCTCCCTTCCATCGCCTCCATCTACACCTCACGCTGCCTCGGCAAGGCCAGCAGCATCATCAAGGGCCAGTCTCACCCCCGGCCACTCCCTCTTCTCCCCTCTCCCCTCGGGCAAGAGGTACAGAAGTGTGAAAGGTCAATGGGTTTGGACGGTGCCATCTCAGAGGTGACGGGGTAGACATCCAATTTTGGTCATTGTCAATAGACAATAGACAATAGGTGCTGGAGTAGGCCATTCGGCCCTTCGAGCCAGCACCGCCATTCAATGTGATCGTGGCTGATCATCCCCAATCAGTACCCCGTTCCTGCCTTCTCCCCATATCCCCAGACTCCGCTATTTTTAAGAGCCCTATCTAGCTCTCTCTTTAAAGCATCCAGAGAACCTGCCTCCACCGCCCTCTGAGGCAGAGAATTCCACAGACTCACAACTCTCTGTGAGAAAAAGTGTTTCCTCATCTCCGTTCTAAATGGCTTACTCCTTATTCTTAAACTGTGTGGCCCCTGGTTCTGGACTCCCCCAACATCAGGAACATGTTTCCTGCCTCCAGCATGTCCAAGTCCTTAACAATCTTATATGTTTCAATGAGATGCCCTCTCATCCTTCTGTCCTCAATGCATAACGTGCAGGAAGGAACTGCTGGTTTAAACCAAAGATAGACACAAAACGCTGGAGTAACTCAGCAGGACAGGCAGCATCTCTGGAGAGAAGGAATGGGTGGTGTTTCGTGTTGAGACCCTTCTTCAGACTGAAACTAACATCACCCATTCCTTCTCTGCAGAGATGCTGCCTGGCCCGCTGAGTTACTCCGACATTTTCTGTCTATCTTCAATGCATAAGATGTCCTGAATTTTGGAATCAGAGTCAATGCTAATTTAACGTTCAAAGTCAAGGATACATTTCTTTTGATGGGGCATTAAGCTGTCAGTTTGATCAAGTGGATTTGAAAGGTTTCATTGCTCTGTTTGAAGGGTTGAACTATCACAGTCTACATTCATTAGCTATATTATCGGACAAATTTAGCAACCCATATATGCTCAGCATTTAAATGAAAAATGACTGTCTTTCAAAGTGACTGGGAAGTACTGCCTGAAAGCCTCATTTCGTTTCACTAAAATGCTAGAGGCATACGGCAGGAAAACAGGCCCTTCAGCCCAACTCATCTATACTGATCAAGATTCCCCATTTCAAGCTCATTCCCATTTGCCTCGTTTGGCCCATATCCTTCTGAACTTTTCCAATCAATTTTAATCGACAATAGTTTAGTTTTGTTAACTTGATTGTCACGTGTGCCGAGGTACGGTGAAAAGCTTTTGTTGCGTGCGTGCTAACCAGTCAGCGGGAAGATTATACTCGATTACAATCCAGTCACTTACAGTGTACAGTCTGAAGAAGGGTTTCGCCCCGAAACGTTGCCTATTTCCTTCGCTCCATAGATGCTGCTGCACCCGCTGAGTTTCTCCAGCTTTTTTGTGTAACTTACAGTGTACAGATACAGGATAAACGGAATAATCTTTAGTACGAGATGAAGTCCAGGAAGGTCCGATTAAAGATAGTCTGATGGTCTCCGCTCAGGTGGATAGTACTTGAGGGCCACTCTTAAATTTTTGATAGGATGGTTCAGTTGCCTGATAACAGCCGGGAAGAAACTGTCCCTGAATCTGGAGGTGTGTGCGTTTGTTTTCACATTTCTGTACCTCTTGCCCGATGGGAGAGGGGAGAAGAGAGAGTGACCGGGGGTGAGACTGGTCCTTGATGATGCTGCTGGCCTTGCCGAGGCAGCGTGAGGCGTAGATGGAATCTGAAGAAGGGTCTCGACCCAGAATGTCATCTATTCCTTTTCCCCAGAGAATCTGCCTGACCCGCTGAGTTACTCCAGAATTCTGTGTCTATCAACGGAAGGGAGGTTGGTTTGTGTGACAGTCCAGGCTGTGTCCAGAATAGGGTGATTTCACGAAAGGTCACTGGAGCGTAGATCCGCACCCACGTGACCGAAAATCTCAAGTGGAGGACATGCTATACATCCGGTACATGTTAGTGAATGGGGAAACACGCACTTTCCCACCCGTTAAAAACATAGAAAACGGCCAGGTTTTGAGCTGACATTTTCTGTGCTAGTCGGGGTGACCGTGAAGCACAGCGACCTAGATTTACAGTCCAAAAAAAAAGATAGAAAGTAAGGTAATTACAAGAGGGAACTGAAGGTGGAAAAACAGCGGAAGTGAACAGCAGTCATTTGCCGTGGAGATTTAAAGGTCCAAAATATCGGGAATTATCGCGTTTGCTCGCTTAATTTCATCAAAAGTAAGGCATTATTAACTTACTTTTGATGAAATGCAGCGAGCAAATGCGATAATTCCCGATATTTTGGATCTTTAAATCTCCACGGCAAATGTCGGCTGTTCACTTCCGCTGTTTTTCCACCTTCAGTTCCCTCTTGTAATTACCTTACTTTCTATCTTTTTTTTTGCCTGAAAATTTGGTCGCTGTGTTTCACGGTCTCCCCGACTAGCACAGAAAATGTCAGCTCAGATATCGGCCGTTTTCGATGTTTTTAACGGGTGGGAAAGTGCGTGTTTCCCCATTCACTAACATGTACCGGATGTCTAGCATGTCCTCCACTTGAGATTTTCGGTCACGTGGGTGCGGATCTACGCTCCAGTGACCTTTCGTGAAATCATCCTATTGTCTGCAATTTCATTGCGGCCTTGAATGGAGTGATGCCGTGATGTATCCCGATAAAATGTTTGATAAACATTGTAACTGACTTCAACCTTTCAGAGTTAATGGCCTGTCCCACTCGGTGATTTTTTCGGCGACTGCCAGCGTCATATCGGTGTCGCCAAAAAATGTTGCAACATTTCAAAATCCAGCGGCGACAAAAAAAATGTTGCAAAAACACCGCGCGTCGATATGTCGTTACGCCGCGGATGTTTCGGTGACCTGATGCGTCAGTCAATGATGCCGGCAGTCGCCGAGAAAAATCGCCAAGTGGGGCAGGCCCTTTACTGTGTCGGGCCTGTGGATATCAGACTCCAGGTTGTGGATGAATTAAACATGAAAAGCCAGACTCTTGACACCTCAGAGACTGCCGAGTTTCCGATTGCTGCCCATCTGTGGAGCCTTTAATATGCAGCTGATCTGCTGACATCATTTAGTTCCCACATTTGTGCATTCTTCAGAGTTAGAAACATAGAAACATAGAAACATAGAAATTAGGTGCAGGAGTAGGCCATTCGGCCCTTCAAGCCTGCACCGCCATTCAATATGATCATGGCTGATCATCCAACTCAGTATCCCGTACCTGCCTTCTCTCCATACCCCCTGATCCCCTTAGCCACAAGGGCCACATCTAACTCCCTCTTAAATATAGCCAATGAACTGGCCTCAACTACCCTCTGTGGCAGAGAGTTCCAGAGATTCACCACTCTCTGCGTGAAAAAAGTTCTTCTCATCTCGGTTTTAAAGGATTTCCCCTTTATCCTTAAGCTGTGACCCCTTGTCCTGGACTTCCCTAACATTGGGAACAATCTTCCTGCATCTAGCCTGTCCAACCCCTTAAGAATTTTGTAGGTTTCTATAAGAGATCCCCTCTCAATCTTCTAAATTCTAGAGTGTATAAACCAAGTATAAACCAAGTTGGAGCAGGGGGTTGTACATTAAGGCCTTTCCAACTGAGTTGAGTTTAGTTTAGTTTAGAGATACATTTTAGAATTATTCAATTCGCAGTCTATTTAGTTTAATTTAGAGATACAGCGCGGAAACAGGCCCTTTGGCCCATCGGGTCTGTGCCGACCAGCGATTCTCGCACACAAACCCGATCCTACACACAAGTTTTACATCTATACAAACCAATTAACCTACAAACCTGCTCGTCTTTGGAGTGTGGGAGGATCTGGAGAAAACCCACGCAGGTCACGGGGAGAACGTGCAAACTCCGTACAGACAGCACCCGTAGTCAGGATTGAACCCGGGTCTCTGGCGCTGTGAGGCAGCAACTCACTTAGTGCCCTTGTTATTGCATTCTTCAGAGTCAGGGCAGGATATTTGTACATTATTGGTTTTAAAGGCCTTACCAACTCATTTATTTAAGTCCCCATTGAAAAGCAAACATTGACATTCCTGGTCATGAGAACACTTGGCAGTCTACTCCTCTTGCTTGGGCTTCATGGCAGTAAATCTTACCGTGATCATCACAACAATATCCTCAAGAGAGCTTTGTCCTGCAAACACTTCCAGTGACTGCTGACTAGTCCAAAAGCATTATTGTTTGTTGTGTAAAACTTTAGTTTAGAGATACAGCGCGGAAACAGGCCCTTCGGCCGAACAGCGATCCTGAGAGGAATAGGTCGGGTAGATGTTTGATTTGAGAATTAAGGGACAGAAGTTTAGGGGCGAAATGAGGGGGAACTTCTTTACTCAGAGAGTGGTAGCTGTGTGGAATGAGCTTCCAGTGGAAGTGGTGGAGGCAGGTTCGATTTTATCATTTAAAAATAAATTGGATAGGTATATGGACGGGAAAGGAATGGAGGGTTATGGTCTGAGTGCAGGTAGATGGGACTAGGTGAAAGTAAGTGTTCGGCATGGACTAGAAGGGCCGAGATGGCCTGTTTCTGAGCTGTAATTTTTATATGGTTATATGCACAGAGTCTCTTGCCCAGAGTAGGTGAATTGAGGACCAGAGGTTTAAGGTGAGGGTGAAATATTTAATATGTATCTGAGGGGTAACTTTTTCACACACAGGGTGGTTGGTGGGTGTATGGAACAAGCTGCCAGAGGAGGTCGTTGAGGCTGGGACTATCCCAATGTTTAAGAAGCAGTTAGACAGGTACATTGGATAGGACAGGTTTGGAGGGATATGGGCCAAACGTGGACAGGTTGGGACTAGTGTAGCCGGGACATGTTGGCTGGTGTGGACAACATGGGCCGAATGGCCTGTTTCCATGCTGTGTCACACTATGACTGCGACTCTAATGGGTCGGGCAGCATCTCTGGAGAAAAGGAATGGGTGGCGTTTCGGGTGGCCGACCTTCTTCAGACTGGGAGTGGGGCTGGAGTGGATCTGGAGGCAAGGATGAATACTCAATAGATAATGTAATGAAAAAAGACTAAGGAAAGGATTTGAGTATAGGAGCAGGGAGGTTCTACTGCAGTTGTACAGGGTCTTGGTGAGACCACACCTGGAATATTGCGTACAGTTTTGGTCTCCAAATCTGAGGAAGGACATTATTGCCATAGAGGGAGTGCAGAGACGGTTCACCAGACTGATTCCTGGGATGTCAGGACTGTCTTATGAAGAAAGACTGGATAGACTTGGTTTATACTCTCTAGAATTTAGGAGATTGAGAGGGGATCTTATAGAAACTTACAAAATTCTTAAGGGGTTGGACAGGCTAGATGCAGGAAGATTGTTCCCGATGTTGGGGAAGTCCAGGACAAGGGGTCACAGCTTAAGGATAAGGGGGAAATCCTTTAAAACCGAGATGAGAAGAACTTTTTTCACACAGAGAGTGGTGAATCTCTGGAACTCTCTGCCGCAGAGGGTAGTCGAGGCCAGTTCATTGGCTATATTTAAGAGGGAGTTAGATGTGGCCCTTGTGGCTAAGGGGATCAGAGGGTATGGAGAGAAGGCAGGTACGAGATACTGAGTTGGATGATCAGCCATGATCATATTGAATGTCGGTGCAGGCTCGAAGGGCCGAATGGCCTACTCCTGCACCTAATTTCTATCTTTCTATGTTTCTATGAAAGAAGTTCGATACATTTTAATAACCCAACATAGAACAAAAACAAAACCAATTCCAAAGTCCCCAAGTGCAACACCGCCAGTTTGTGGAAACAATGTTTTGCTCATTGTTATATTGTCACATGTACCGAGTGAATAGTTTTTGTTGCATGCTATCCAGTCAGCAGAAAGCCAGAGAACTGCAGGTGCTGGTTTATACCAAAGAGAGACACACAAAGTGCTGGAGTAACTCAGCGGGTCAGACAGCATCTCTGGAGAGAAGGAATTGGGTGACGTTTCTCCTGCTCCTGTTCCTGAGCTGCTGATTTCCTTTCTTCACACAGCACAATACACTCAGGGGGAAAGGGCTTGTTTTTTAGCAGGGTGGTTTCACCTGACTTACTGACATCTCTTATCTTCATGTATTCTTTGCAGTTACTGAGAAACTGGATTCTGATCCAAGCTCGCAAACAGAAACAATGTAAAAGACTGTGGTTTTCATTTGGCCCCCTGCCCAGCAGCAACACCCAAACACGGCCATTGTCTCAGCAGCTTCCATCAACAGTCACGTTGATAAAGGCCATTCTGATTCCTATAAAGGTTTGTTGATGTGTGGCTTTTTGGAACATTATGCATCCTTACGCCTTGATGAATTTGCATTCATGACTGCTTGGGTTAGTTTGAACTTTGGAACTTGTAATCTTTTTCATCGGAATTTAACCTAGACTGGAAATAAGTCAACTTTGGCCAAAAGATTCAGTCCTGTTAAATTTGCCTTGATAAAACTCAATAGAGCAAAGAATACCTACTGCGGCAAGCAGGATCAGTGTAAGATATTCACGTTGAATGTAACACTCTTCATGCAGCTGGAATAAACGTTATCAGTTGTACATCAAACTTGTGGACTTTTCTTTTCATCTGGATCCGCCCTTTGAACCTAACACACGATGTCCAAGGTCCACAATAACCATGCCACAAACAAGTCACAATATTTGCAGCCTGAAACCCGTCTGTAGAAGGGTTTCGGCCCGAAACGTTGCCTATTTCCTTCGCTCCATAGATGCTGCTGCACCCGCTGAGTTTCTCCAGCAATTTTGTGTACCTCCGATCTTCCAGCATCTGCAGTTCCTTCTTGAACACAATATTTGCAGTATTGTGAGCAGTTTTGGGCCCCGTATCTGAGGAAGGGTGTGTCAGCTTTGGAGATTTGGAGAGGGCCCAGAGGAGGTTTACTAGAACGATCCCAGGAATGAGTGGGTTAACATATGATGAGCGTTGGACAGCACTGGGCCTGTACTCGCTGGAGTTTAGAAGGATGAGGGGGAGGTGGGGGGGGGAGACCTAATTGAAACTTACCGTAAGGCCTGGATAGAGTGGATGTAGGATGTTTAGTGGAGAGGATGTTTCCATTAGTGGGAGAGTCTAGGACTAGAGGTCACAGCCTCAGAATTAAAGGAAGTACTTTTAGAAAAAAAATTATATTCGTCAGCAGATGACAAAACTGTGGAATTCATAGCCACAGACGGCTGTGGAGGCCAAGGCAAAGGTTTTTATTAAAGGCGGGGATTGCCAGATTATTGATTAGTGCGGGTGTCAGGGGTTATGGGGAGAAGGCAGGAGAATGGGGTTGGGAGGGAGAGATAGATCAGCCATGATTGAATGGCGGAGTAGACTCGATGGGTTGAATGGTTTAATTCTACACATGATTTATGAAACTATGAATTTCTAATCTCTCCCCAGCACGGCGTGGGGCTGATATGTTCATGGAACCAGTTCCCAGCTGGGTGATGTTTCAGGCCAGTGAGTGAAAGGTCTGTGGACATTGTACAGCTGAGTCTCGGAAGAGAGATGCCTCATGCAATACAGTAATCGTCTAGCGATCTGCAAAACTCACACTGAGTCTTTGACCCCCTGCTACACGACATCTATAAAAGATAGACACAAAATGCTGGAGTAACTCAGCGATACAGGCAGCATCCCTGTCCACTCATTTTGTGATTCAGAGACGCTGCCTGACCCGCAGAGTTACTCCGGCATTTTGTGTCTTATCTTCGGTGTAAACCAGCATCTGCAGTTCCTTCCGACACATCTAAAAAACAAACATGATGGAACAAGTTTTTAAAATCCCGGATATTGAACACAATGAGTGATTACTAATCAAACGTACCAGTGGGATGACACGTTAAAATGATTTGACGGAACTGAACTACCTCCTCCCACCCCATCGATGACCCTCGGACTATCCTTGATCGGACTTTGTGTTTAAGAAGGAACTGCAGATGCTGGAAAATCGAAGGTGGACAAAAGTGCTGGAGAAACTCAGCGGGTGCAGCAGCATCTATGGAGCGAAGGAAATAGGCAACGTTTCGGGCCCGAAACCCTTCTTAAGACTATTCCTTGGACAGCAGGAGGTTGAGGTGCGATCTTATAGAGGTGTACACAATCCTATGTCTTTGGAGTGTGGGAGGAAACCAGAGGCTCCAGAGAAAACCCACGTGGTCACGGGGAGAACGTAAAACTCCGTACAGACAGCGCCCGTTGTCAGGATTGAACCCGAGTCTCTGGCGCTGTGAGGCAGCAACTCTACCGCTGCGCCACCGTGCCGCCCTGATCCTCCAGTTTGCGTGTGGCATCACTCTGTGAGAGTGAGAGTGAGAGTGAGGGTGAGAGTGAGTGAGTGAGTGAGAGAGAGAGAGAGAGAGTGAGAGAGTGAGAGAGAGAGTGAGAGAGAGAGAGAGAGAGAGAGAGAGAGAGAGAGAGAGAGAGAGAGAGAGAGAGAGAGAGAGAGAGAGAGTGAGAGAGAGAGAGAGAGAGAAGAGAGAGAGAGAGGAGAGAGAGAGAGAGAGAGAGAGAGAGTGAGAGAGAGAGAGAGAGAGAGAGAGAGAGAGAGAGAGAGAGAGAGAGAGAGAGGGAGAGAGAGAGAGAGAGAGAGAGAGTGAGAGAGAGAGAGAGAGAGAGAGAGAGAGAGAGAGAGAGAGAGAGAGAGAGAGAGAGAGAGAGAGACAGAGGGACATTGCAACTTGTTTGTTTCACTTTGAATGATTCAGAAACCCTGTACCCCAGTGAGTGGTGCAGAGAGACTAAGTGAGTCAGTGCAGCCTTGGAAACAGATCTCAACATGCCGTGGTGCAGAGAGGAAGATCTCTGGAAACAAACGTGCCTGCCTCGTGGGAGTGGAAGGTTGCAAGGCATTAGTGATGATCACAGCATTTCACACCACGCAAACATGCAGCCAAGTACCTCGACAACTCAGCTTCACCTTGGGTGGGGACCTCAATTTGCAGAGAAGCAATAATATTGGTGTCAGTAATTACAAACTCTTGGATAGCGATCCAAACTTGTTGTAGCCTGTTGGCTGGAGATGTTAATAGTGTACACCCAAGCCAAGCATCCTGCCAAGGCACGATCACAATCTCGCTGTTGCCATCGACACTTAAGGCAGCCATGGAGACATACCACATGGAATCAGAAACAGTCCCTTCGGCCCAACCGAGTATGTACCCAAAATGGAACGTGAAATTGTCTGAGGAAGGGTTTCGACCCGAAACGCCACCCATTCCTTCTCTCCAGAGATGCTGCCTGTCCCGCTGGGTAAGAGGGAGTTAGATGTGGCCCTTGTGGCTAAAGGGATCAGGGGGTATGGAGAGAAGGCAGGGATGGGATACTGAGTTGGATGATCAGCCATGATCATATTGAATGGCGGTGCAGGCTCGAAGGGCCGAATGGCCTCTACTCCTGCACCTATTGTCTATGTTTCTATGTTACTCCAGCATTTTGTGCCTGACTTCGGTGTAAACCAGCATCTGCAGTTCCTTCCCGCTCATGAAATTCTTACATGCAGCAGCAAAATTGGGTTGCAAACACAGCACTCATAACATAATAATTGTTTAAATCATTTCATTCTATCATTTAAAAACAGAATATTATCGCAAGTAGCCCAAGGAATCAGGCAGCTGAGACTTCCTGACCCAAATAGAGAGTGGTCCTGAGCTACCATCTACCTCATCGAAGACTATCTCCCTCTCCCCTGGCTCTCATTCTGAAGAAGGGTCTCGATCCTGAAACGTCACCCATTCCTTTCTCTCCAGAGATGCTGCCTGTCCCGCTGAGTTACTCCAGCGTTTTGTGTCTATCTTCAGTTGAAGCCAGCATCTGCAGTTCCTTCCTGCACATTTTGTCCACTACAACATCTCCTTGGAATTATAAATCTTTTTTTCCTCAGTTGAAGATAGACACAGAGTGCTGGAGAAACTCAGCGGGCCAGGCAGCATCTGTGGAGAACATGGATAGGTGACGTTTCACAGAGTGCTGGAGTAACTCAGCGGGTCAGGCAGCATCTGTGGAGAACATGGATAGGTGACGTTTCACAGAGTGCTGGAGTAACTCAGCGGGTCAGGCAGCATCTGTGGAGAACATGGATAGGTGACGTTTCACAGAGTGCTGGAGTAACTCAGCGGGTCAGGCAGCATCTGTGGAGCATGGATAGGTGAAGTCACAGAGTGCTGGAGTAACTCAGCGGGGTCAGGCAGCATCTGTGGAGAACATGGATAGGTGACGTTTCACAGAGTGCTGGAGTAACTCAGCGGGTCAGGCAGCATCTATGGAGCTAAGGAAATAGGTAACGTTTCGGGTCGAAACCCTTCCGGGTTTCGGCCCGAAACGTTGCCTATTTCCTTCGCTCCATAGATGCTGCTGCACCATAACTCAGCGGGCCAGGCAGCATCTGTCGATTTCAACCAGCATCTGCAGTTCCTTCCAATGCCTTCCATCGCTCCATGTATCTCCCTCTCCCCTGACACTCACAGTCCGAAGAAGGGTCTCGACCCTGAAACGTCACCCACTCCTTTCTCTCCAGAGATGCTGCCTGTCCCGCTGAGTTACTCCGGCATTCCGCCTCTGTCCGGGTCTCGTAACTCACTTTTGGGAGTGACTTTCCTTTGGAACTCGACGGATCCCCTGTTGGAAATGCAAAAGGACATCATTGCATTGTGTACATTTCCTCAATCCCGCTCCTCTTCTTGGAAGTACAAAAACAACAGGATGGCCTTTATTACACTTCATCGGTATTCCCTGATTTCCCAAATCACACATCATGAAGCCAACATTCCGGTCCGCTGCTCGAGGATGGAAATTTACTCCAAACGCCTTCAGTTAGTCGGACTGACTCCCAGTGTGTGAGAGTTCTGAGAATTGAAGGCCCCTTCAGGCTATATTTGTAGATATTGTCCTTGGTAAACAGCTTGGTTTTGAGGTCAAGTATTTCACACTAGTTTTCCCCGCCCATTGTACTAAAGGATTGAAAACCAAACAAAAGACACATAGAAACATTGAAAATTGGTGCAGGAGGAGGCCATTCGGCCCTTCGAGCCAGCACCGCCATTCAATGTGATCATGGCTGATCATCCACAATCAGTACCCCGTTCCTGCTTACTCCCCATATCCCCTGACTCCTTTAGCCCTAAAAGCTAAATCTAACTCTCTCTTGAATACATCAAGTGAATTGGCCTCCACTGCCTTCTGTGGCAGAGAACTCCACAGATTCACAACTCTCCGGGTGAAAACGTTTTTCCTCATCTCAGTCCTAAATGGCCGACCCCTTATTCTTCAAATGTGACACCCCTGGTTCTGGACTCCCCCAACATTGGGAACATTTTTCCTGCATCTAGCCTGTCCAATTCCTGAAGAATTTTATACGTTACTATAAGATCCCCTCTCATCCTTCTAAATTCCAGTGAATACAAGCCCAGTCGACCCACTCTTTCATCACACAAAGTGATGAAAGAGAGATTCCTGGGATGTCAGGACTGTCTTATGAAGAAAGACTGGATAGACTTGGTTTATACTCTCTAGAATTTAGGAGATTGAGAGGGGATCATTTAGAAACTTACAAAATTCTTAAGGTGTTGGACAGGCTAGATGCAGGAAGATTGTTCCCGATGTTGGGGAAGTCCAGGACAAGGGGTCACAGCTTAAGGATAAGGGGGAAATCCTTTAAAACCGAGATGAGGAGAACTTTTTTCACACAGAGAGTGGTGAATCTCTGGAACTCTCTGCCACAGAGGGTAGTCGAGGCCACAGTTCATTGGCTGTATTTAAGAGGGAGTTAGATGTGGCCCTTGTGGCCAAGGGGATCAGAGAGTATGGAGAGAAGGCAGGTACGGGATACTGAGTTGGATGATCAGCCATGATCATATTGAATGGCGGTGCAGGGTCGAAGGGCCGAATGGCCTCTACTCCTGCACCTAATTTCTATGTTTCTATGTTTCTAAAGTGCTGGAGTCACTCAGCGGGTCAGGCAGCATTTCTGGAGAAAAAGGATGGGTGATGTTTCGGGTCAGGACCTTGTTCCCGTCTGAAGAAGGGTCTCGATCCGAAACGTCACCCATCGTATTTCTCTGGAGATGGTGGCTGAGCCGTTGAGTTACTCCGGCACTTTGTATCGAGTTTGAGTTTAGTTTATTGTCCCGTGTACCGAGGTACAGTGAAAAGCTTTTGTTGTGTGTGCTAACCAGTCAGCGGAAAGACAACACATGATTACAATCGAGCCGTCCACAGTGTATAGATACAGGAGAAAGGGAATAATGTTTAATGCAAGATAAGTCCAGCAAAGACTGATCATGGGTCTCCAATGAAGTAGATGGTAACTCGAATAGGTGACGTTTCGGGTCGAGACCCTTCCTCAGACTGATCAGACTGATCATCACATCAGTCTGAAGAAGGGTCTCGCCCCGAAACGTCACCTAATCCTTTGCTCCATAGATGCTGCCTCACCCGCTGAGTTTCTCCTGCATTTTTGTGACCTTTCGGGACGAGACCCTTCATCAGATTAAAGATAGTTTGAGCTTCTCCAATGAATGAATGAATACTTTAATGTCACATGTGACAAGTGGAATTCTTTGCAGAGCGGATCGAGACCCTTCTTCAGAAACATCACCCATTCCTTCTCTGCAGAGATGCTGCCTGACCTGCTCAGTCACTCTAGATTGTTGTGCCTACCTTCGGTTTAAACCAGCATCTGCAGTTCCTTCCTACACATGATATGATACATCTCTCCAAGAGCCAGTCTCCCAGTCTCCTGTGTTTCAAGGACTGAAGTCTCAACCTGCCCAACCCCTCCCTGTAAGTTATCCCTCCAGCCCAGGCAACACCCTTGTAAATCTTCTCTGCACGGTTTCCCAGCTTAATGGCATCTTTCCTGTCATAGGGCAATGGAAACTGAACACAAAACTCCAGGTGAATTGGAACCCCAGGAATATGCGACGTTTCAGGGTCGAGACACTTCAGAACGAACTGCAGATGCTGGAAAAATCAAAGGTAGACAAAAATGCTGGAGGAACTCAGCGGGTGTCGCCAATTGAATAGACAATAGGTGCAGGAGTAGGCCATTCGGCCCTTCGAGCCAGCACTGCCATTCAATGTGATCATGGCTGATCATCCCCAATCAGTACCCCCGTTCCTGCCTTCTCCCCATATCCCCTGACTCCGCTATTATTACGAGCCCTATCTAGCTCTCTCTTGAAAGCATCCAGAGAACCTGCCTCAACCGCCCGCCCTCTGAGGCAAGAATTCCCAGACTCACCAAATGTCTCTGTGAGATAAAGCCACGTCTCAGTGAGTGTATTCCTTCTCTCCGAACTGCAGATGCTGCCCCACCGCTGAGGTAGACTCCAGCATTTTTGGAACTCAGCCTACATCGCCAGACTCCTGTTCATAGGTACAGCCCTGCTTTCCATTACCATTATCCCATTCGAGCTCATCTCCAATCTCTTCAATGGGATCCTGGCTGATCATCCCAACAGGACCCCCCCAGTTCCTGTTTCTCCGCTATCCCCTGACTCCATATTATTGTAACCCCCTATCTAGCGGCAAATAAAGCATCCAGTCCACTGACATATTCGCACCCCCTCTGAGGCAGCTGGATATCAACAATGACTCACCAAAGTACAGGAAGTGGGTTAAGAAGTCACGTCTCTGTGAGTGTATTCCTTCTTTCCCTCAATGTCAGCAATTACCTTGGTAATTCAAGCATTCAGCGGAGTATTTTACCTCAGTATTAAAGCATTCAACAGAGTATTTATACCACAGTATTAAGGCAATCAGCAGAGTAGTTTATGCTCAGTAATTAAAGTATTTACCACAGTATTAAAGCAAGCAGCAGGTTAGTAATTATAGCATTCAGTTGAGTAATTTCCCCTCAGTAATGAAAGTGTTCAGCAGATCCTTTTTCCCTCATGTATTAAAGCATGCGGCAAAGTATTTTTCCTCAGTATTCCAGCATTACATATTCGCAGGCACCGCAGCATTGGCTGGATATCAAACAATGACGGGATGTATTTTTCCCTCAGAGCATTGAGGAAGGGGGTCAGTATAAGAGCCTTGAGCAGAGTCAATTTTCCTCAGTATTAAAGCATTAAGCAGAGTATTTTCCCCTCAGTATTAAAGCATTGAGCAGAGTATTTTCCCCTCAGTATTAAAGCATTGAGCAGAGTATTTTTCCCTCAGTATTAAAGCATTGAGCAGAGTATTTTTCCCTCAGTATTAAAGCATTAAGCAGAGTATTTTTCCCTCAGTATTAAAGCAGCAGAGTATTTTTCCCCTCAGTATTAAAGCATTGAGCAGAGTATTTTTCCCTCAGTATTAAAGCATTAAGCAGAGTATTTTCCCCTCAGTATTAAAGCATTGAGCAGAGTATTTTTCCCTCAGTATTAAAGCATTGAGCAGAGTATTTTTCCCTCAGTATTAAAGCATTGAGCAGAGTATTTTTCCCTCAGTATTAAAGCATTGAGCAGAGTATTTTTTCAGTAATTAAAGCAATGTTGCCCTCAGTAATGAAAGCATTCAGTAATTTTCCCTCCTCATCAGCAAAATAATCAAAAGGTCACAATTGTACCAATATTTGCCTCAATTCTAACCTGTTTGACTGTCTGCATATTTGTCTATATATATATATTGGGAGATTTGTCTTTTCACGGTTGTTTTGCATTCTATTGTACATACAATTTGAATTTCCTTTGCGTAGTTTGAGGTTAAGACTGTGAAGAGGAACCATGTTTAACAGCCTGCATTATCTTTTCGTTATTTCAAATGCCTTTGTGATAAAACTATGATTTGTGTGTGAATCGAGTTGAACTTTTAACACAATGGAATCCATTTAAAGATACACGACAACAGGAGTTTGTTTGAGTTCAACTTCCAGTTTGATTTCACTCCACAAAATCAAATTCCAAGCACATACAGGTTTGTAGGTTCATTAGTTTAGCTTGGTTTAATTTAGTTTAGTTTAGTTTAGTTTAGTTTAGAGATACAGCGTGGAAACAGGCCCTATGGCCCACTAGCCTTAAAGGGGTTGGACAGGTTAGATGCAGGAAGATTGTTCCCGATGTTGGGGAAGTCCAGAACAAGGGGTCACACAGTTTAAGGATAAGGGGGAAATCCTTTAGGACCGAGATGAGAAAAACATTTTTCACACAGAGAGTGGCGAATCTGTGGAATTCTCTGCCACAGAAGGTAGTTGAGGCCACACAGTTCATTGGCTATATTTAAGAGGGAGTTAGATGTGGCCCTTGTGGCTAAAGGGATCAGGGGGTATGGAGAGAAGGCAGGCACGGGATACTGAGTTGGATGATCAGCCATGATCATATTGAATGGTGGTGCAGGCTCGAAGGGCCGAATGGCCTCTACTCCTGCACCTATTGTCTATGTTTCTATGTTTCTATGAGTCCATGCCGACCAGCGATCCCCGCACACTAACACGATCCTACACACACTAGGGACAATTTACATTTAAACCAAGCCAATTAACCTACAAACCTGTGCATCTTTGGAGTGTGGGAGGAAACTGAAGATCTTGGAAAATACCCACACAGGAGAACGCACAAACTCCGTACAGACAGCACCCGTAGTCGGAATCGAACCCGGGTCTCTGCCGCCATAAGGCAGCAACTCTACCGCTGTGCCGCCATGATGCCCCTTTGGCTTGGTATCCCTGGTGTGTGTAGGATAGTGTTGGTGCGGGGGGGGGGGGTCGCTGGTCGGCGCGGACTCGGTGGGCCGAAGGGCTTGATGCCGCGCTGTATCTCTAAGCCGAACTAAGCTGAAATCAACCCACATCAACCAATCACCAATTTAATGTTCAAGAAGGAACTGCAGATGCTAGAGAATCGAAGGTAGACAAAAGTGCTGGAGGAACTCAGCGGGTGCGGCAGCATCTATGGAGCGAAGGAAATAGGCAACGTTTCGGGTCGAAACCCGTAAGGGTTTCGTCCCGAAACGTTGCCTATTTCCTTAAGGGTTTCTGCCCGAAACGTTGCCTATTTCCTTAAGTGTTTCGGCCCGAAACGTTGCCTATTTCCTTAAGGGTTTCGGCCCGAAACGTTGCCTATTTCCTTAAGGGTTTCTGCCCGAAACGTTGCCTATTTCCTTAAGGGTTTCTGCCCGAAACGTTGCCTATTTCCTTAAGGGTTTCGGCCTGAAACGTTGCCTATTTCCTTAAGTGTTTCGGCCCGAAACGTTGCCTATTTCCTTAAGTGTTTCGGCCCGAAACGTTGCCTATTTCCTTAAGGGTTTCCCGAAACGTTGCCTATTTCCTTAAGGGTTTCGGCCCGAAACGTTGCCTATTTCCTTAAGGGTTTCGGCCCGAAACGTTGCCTATTTCCTTAAGGGTTTCGGCCCGAAACGTTGCCTATTTCCTTAAGGGTTTCGGCCCGAAACGTTGCCTATTTCCTTAAGGGTTTCGGCCCGAAACGTTGCCTATTTCCTTAAGGGTTTCGGCCCGAAACGTTGCCTATTTCCTTCACTCCATAGATGCTGCCGCACCCGCTGAGTTTCTCCAGCAATTTTGTCTACCATTCCAATCACCAATTTAATATTCCCGGAACAATCTGCGTTTTGTCGCAAGTTGCCGTGATAGGTGATAAACTGTACAGCGGTCAGTTTCATTTACCCAGCCCAGCCACGCATTTCCCCTTAACCCCCGAGGTTCAATAATTGGGTTTAAGATCCGTCTCGTTCAGACACTTCCTTATGTATTAAACACTCAGCTTAGCATTTCACAATCCATTCTCTGTCTAGGAGTGATTTTACACTCCTGACTTTTGGGGGTTTTGTGAAGCCATATTAGGCTAAGTTCCACCAGTGTTAATCACGCCTGCTGTGTCTGAAAAAATATCAAGTTGAAATGTTGAGCCTTGGGTGTGTGGAACAATAGCTGGTTTGTTAGATCCTGGCATGAGTCACAAACAGAGAGAGGGAGAGACAGAGAGACAAGGCAAGACAGGGACAGACAGAGAGACAAAGACAGGCACAAAATGCTGGAGTATCTCAGCGGGGGACAGGCGGCATCTGTGGACAGAAGGAACGGGTGACGTTTTGGGTCGAGACCCTCCCTCAGACCCGAAGCGTCACCCATTCATTCTGCCTGTTCCGCTGAGTTAATGCCCCTGCCTGTCCCACTTAGGAAACCTGAACGGAAACCTCTGGAGACTTTGCGCCCCGCCCAAGGTTTCCGTGCGGTTCCAGGAGGTTTTTGTCAGTCTCCCTACCTGCTTCCACCACCTGCAACCTCCGGCAACCACCTGCAACCTCCGGGAACCGCACGGAAACCTTGGGTGGGGCGCAAAGTCTCCAGAGGTTTCCGTTCAGGTTTCCTAAGTGGGACAGGGGGCATAATGTTTATTCCAACATTTTGTGTCTATCTTTGGTGTAAACCAGCATCTGCAGTTCCTTCTGTTTTCAAGAGAGAGTAGAACTTGGGGCTAATGGAATCAAGTGATATGGGGAGAAAGCAGGAACGGGGTACTGATTGTGGATGATCAGCCATGATCACATTGAATGGCGGTGCTGGCTCGAAGGGCCGAATGGCCTCCTCCTGCACCAATTCTCCATGTTTCCTGCTCATAGACACAAAGCCAGACAAGGAACAGGCAGAGAAAGAGGGAGAGAGGGAGATGGAGCTCTGATTTTGGTGACAACACTAAGGGACACTGTGCGTGGATATTAGAGGGAGTCACAAAACTGGCACATGTTTAATTATGTCAGTGGGATGTGCCTCTCATGAGCAAATCCTTTGGAAATAGTAAATTATCTACACATCTGATGTGCTGAGAATACGAATCCCTTTGCTCCATGAGCAGAACCCTTTCCTAATCCCATTCCCATGAATCATTTTGCTTTAGTATTGATTACGTTTGGAAAACAGACAATGTGTCAGGTTTCTGGTCCGGGACCTTCTCTTCAGTTTAGTTTATTGTCCCGTGTAACGAGGTACAGTGGAGAGCTTTTTGTTGCGTGCTAACCAGTCAGCGGAAAGACAATACACGATTACAATCGAGCCGTTCACAGTGTACAGATACATGATAAGGGAATAACGTTTAGTGCAAGGTAAAGCCAGCAAAGTCCGATCAAGGATAGCCCAAGGGTCTCCAATGAGGTAGATAGTAGTTCAGGACCGCTCTCTGGTTGTGGTGGGATGGTTCAGTTGCCTGATAACAGCTGGGATGAAACTGTCCCTGAATCTGGAGGTGTGTGCGTTTGATTTCACACTTCTGTACCTCTTGCCCGATGGGAGAGGGGAGAAGAGGGAGTGGCCGGGGTGAGACTGGTCCTTGATGCTGCTGGCCTTGCCGAGGCAGCGTGAGGTGGAGATGGAGTCGACGGAAGGGAGGTTTGAGTGATGGGTATTTAAGAAGGAACTGCAGATGCTGGAAAATCGAAGGTAGACAAAAATGCTGGAGAAACTCAGCGGGTGCAGCAGCATCTATGGAGCGAAGGAAATAGGCAACGTTTCGGGCCAAAACTCTTCTTCAGACTGACCAGTGATGGTCTGGGCTGCGTCCACAATTCGCTGCCGGTACGGAGTTTGCACGTTCTCCCCGTGACCCGAGTGGGTTTTCTCCGGGCGCTCTGGTTTCCTCCCACACTCCGATGACGTGCAGGTTTGTGAGTTATTGGCTTTGGTAAAAATGTCAATGTGTGTAGGATGGTGCTAGTGTGCGGGGATCGCTGGTCGGCACGGACTCAGTGGGCCGAAGGGCCTATTTCCATGCTGTACCAAACTAAACTAAAGCACCCCTCGAGGTCTTTCATTGATCTATGCACCGACATTTGCCAATTGCATCTGTCCACAGTTAGATAAACAACAAACTTGTAAGTACCTGTAAGTGCTTGCATCATTTTCCAATTGGCCTGTTCCAATGTTGTAAGCAGTGCAGCAAACATCCATCTGTTTGCACTCTGCTGTTACGTGAGGTGTTGGGCAGATCAACCAGCTCCACATTCTTCAACCTCAATTCTGTTTACACATCAGATACAGATACAGAACACAGACACAAAACGTTGGGAGTGACTCAGCGGGACAAGCAGAGGGTCTCTGGGGAGAAGGAATGGGTGACGTTCCGGGCCGGGACTCTTCTTCAGACTGAGAATCAGCGGAGAGGGAAACGAGAGACGTGGATGGGTGAGGTGTGAAAATGAGAAATCAAAGGGGAAGAGGCTCAAGGAAACTGTGGATGCAGGAAGATTGTTCCCGATGTTGGGGAAGTCCAGGACAAGGGGGTCACAGCTTAAGGATAACGGGGAATCCTTTAAAACCGAGATGAGAAGGAAGAGGGTGATGTCTCTGCCACAGAAGGTAGTTGAGGCCAGTCATTGGCTATATTTAAGAGGGAGAGATCAGTGGAGAGGGAACAGGGGGTAGGAGAGAAGGGAGGTATGGGATACTGAGTGAATGATCAGCCATGATCATATTGAATGGCGGTGCAGGCTCGAATGGCCGAATGGCCTCTACTCCTGCACCTAATTTCTATGTTTCTATGTTTCTATGTGGAGTAGATCATTGTTAGATCGGGGAAGGTGACAACGAGGCATACACAATGTAAAACATAATCAGGATATTAATCAGACTGGTCAGTGAACTAGGATGGGGGAGGGACGGAGAGAGAGGGAATGTAAGGGTTGAAGTTAAATGTCACACCGCTGGGATGTAAGCTGCCCGAGCAAAATATGAGGTGCTGTTCCTCCAATTTGCGCTGGGCTGCAGCGTGAAAACTAATCACAAACAATCACAATAATACTTGATTAGCCAAGTATGTTTTGCAACATACGAGGAATTTCATTTGGCAAGTCAGCCATACAAATAAAAACCAACAGAACACACAAAACACATTTTAGCATAAACATCCGCCACAGTGACTCCTCCACATTCCCCACTGTGATGGAAGGCGAACAAAAGTCCCGTGGTCTGGGGCCGAGCCCTCCGTTGGCGGGACGATCTTGACTCCCGTAGCCGATGGCATTTGGGCCCTGCGCATCGGGGCGATGTCAACTCCTGCGTCAGGGGGGATCTCAGCTCCAACGTGCCGGGTGATCAAACCCCGCGTCGGGGCTCTGCGTTCGTTGAAGCTCCCGACTGCGTTCGCTGGAGCTCCCGGCTGCGAGCTCTCGGTGTAAAGACCGCAGGCCACGGTTGGAGCGATCCCAGGCACAGGATCGACTCCGATGCAAGTTCACGCCCCGCGGAGGAGCTCAAGGTCAGCTCCATCGATAGTAGGCTGCAGAACAACCAGTGAATGTGATCTGAAAATTAATCGCATCTCCGGCAAGGTAGGAAACTGAAAAAAAAGTTTCCCCCGACAGCGCTGGCTATTGTGTTTGAGTTTGTTTGTATTGATGTGTTCCGATCTATTCCTCTCCTGATCTTATACACCTCGATTAGATCACCCCCTCATTCCCCTGAGGAGATATATCTCATATGTAACTCCCCCCCAACACCAGAATCAGATGGTCCCGAAGATTAACTCATTCAGTCTCTAGAACAGTTAAAAACTCTCAGCAGCTTGACGACTATCCCGGCCTGAACTCGCTGGAGTTCAGAAGAATAAGGGGGAGCCTCATTGAAACGTACAGAATACTGAAAGCCTTGGATAGAGTGGATGTGGAGAGGATGTTTCCACTAGTGGGAGAGTCTAGGACTAGAGGTCACAGCCTCAGAATTAAAGGATGTATCTTCAAAAAGGAGATGAGGAGGAATTTCTTTAGTCAGAGGGTGGTGAATCTGTGGAATTCTTTGCAAGTCAAAGGATATTTTTAAGGCAGAGATAGATAGATTCTTGATTAGTACGGGTGTCAGGTTATGGGGAGAAGGCAGGAGAATGGGGTTGAGAGGGAAACATGGAAACATAGAAACATAGAAACATAGAAATTAGGTGCAGGAGTAGGCCATTCGGCCCTTCGAGCCTGCACCGCCATTCAATATGATCATGGCTGATCATCCAACTCAGTATCCCGTACCTGCCTTCTCTCCATGCCCCCTGATCCCCTTAACCACAAGGGCCACATCTAACTCCCTCTTAAATATAGCCAATGAACTGTGGCCTCAACTACCCTCTGTGGCAGAGAGTTCCAGAGATTCACCACTCTCTGTGTGAAAAAAGTTCTTCTCATCTCGGTTTTAAAGGATTTCCCACTTATCCTTAAGCTGTGACCCCTTGTCCTGGACTTCCCCAACATCAGGAACAATCTTCCTGCATCTAGCCTGTCCAACCCCTTAAGAATTTTGTAAGTTTCTATAAGATCCCCCCCAATCTCCTAAATTCTAGAGAGTACAAACCAAGTCTATCCGGTCTTTCTTCATAAGACAGTCCTGACATCCCAGGAATCAGTCTGGTGAACCTTCTCTGCACTCCCTCTACGGCAATAATGTCCTTCCTCAGATTTGGAGACCAAAACTGTACACAATACGACAGATAGATCAGCCATGATTGAATGACTTGATGGGCCGAATGGCCTAATTCTGCTCCTATTTCTTATGAACTTACAAACTTAGTTAGATGTGCACAAAGCATTGAGAGATGTTTTAGCGTGCTGGCATTGAGAAATATAGACGACAGGAAGGCTCTGGAGAGAGTAGCGCGTTCGGCCGAACGCATCACGGGAACTACTCTCCCCCCCCACCCTGCAGGACCTATACACCAGGAGGTTCAGATCCAGAGCCAGCAACATTATGGGGGACCCCTACCCCCCCAGCAACGGACTGTTCCAGCCGCTACGGTCAGGCAAACGACCCCGCTGTCACGCTGCGAAAACAGAGAGGATGAGAAGGAGTTTCTTCCCACAGGCCGTCAGGACTGTAAACTCCAATCTCACCAGGATCTAATCTACTGTTGTGTAGTGCCTTTTCTTTCTTAAATGTAAATACAGGTCCTGTTCTGTTCTGTTGTTCTGTTGTTTTTGCACAATCCACAAGCATTGCCACTTTCATTTCACTGCACATCTTGTATGTGACAAATAAACTTGACTTGACTTCACGAATTTCCTTCTCCTTCAATCACAAGGCGAGTATTTGATTCTATGATACATTTCTGTCGCATGTACCTAGGTACAGTGAAAATACTTTGCTTTGCGTACAACCGGGAAAAATCAAACAGCTCACCCCGCCTGGCCAGTACACACGAGTGTCGTAGACAGATACAAAACGCTGGAGTAACTCAGCGGGACAGGCAGCATCTCTGGAGAGAAGGAATGGGTGACGTTTTGGTTCGAGACCCTTCTTCAGACTGAGAGTCAGGGGAGACGTCACCTTTTCAGATTCAGATCAGATTCAATTTTAATTGTCATTGTCAGTGTACAGTACAGAGACCCTTCAGGAAGGAAATAGGTAACGTTTCGGGCCGAAACCCGTAGGGTTTCGTCCCGAAACGTTGCCTATTTCCTTCGCTCCATAGATGCTGCTGCACCCGCTGAGTTTCTCCAGCTTTTTTGTGTACCTTCGATTCTCCAGGAACTGCAGTTCCTTCTTAAACAAATGCATTTAGTATCTCCCTTGAAGAGCGACATAGCAAACGATTTGAATAAATAATAATAAGTGTCCGGTGGGGGGGGGGGGTGGTGATTGGCAGTCACCGAGGTACATTGTTGAGTAGAGTGACAGCCGCCGGAAAGAAGCTGTTCCTCGACCTGCTGGTTCGGCAACGGAGAGACCTGTAGCGCCTCCCGGATGGTAGGAGGGTAAACAGTCCATGGTTGGGGTGAGAGCAGTCCTTGGCGATGCTGAGCGCCCTCCGCAGACAGCGCTTGCTTTGGACAGACTCAATGGAGGGGAGCGTGGAACCGGTGATGCGTTGGGCAGTTTTCACCACCCTCTGCAATGCCTTCCGGTCGGAGACAGAGCAGTTGCCATACCATACTGTGATGCAGTTGGTAAGGATGCTCTCGATGGTGCAGCGGTAGAAGTTCACCAGGATCTGAGGAGACAGATGGACCTTCTTCAGTCTCCTCAGGAAGAAGAGACGCTGATGAGCCTTCTTGATCAGAGTAGAGGTATTGTGGGTCCAAGAGAGGTCATCGGAGATGTTGACTCCCAGGAACCTGAAGCTAGAAACACATTCCACCTCCGTCCCGTTAATGTGGATGGGGGTGTGCGTGCTGCCTCTGGACTTCCTGAAGTCTACAATGAGCTCCTTGGTCTTCTTGGAGACTTCTGCGAGACTTTTCCTTCTGCCTGAAGAAGGGTCTCGACCCTGAAACGTCACCCTTTCCTTCGCTCCGTAGATGCTGCCTCACCTGCTGAGTTCCTCCAACATTTTTATCTACCTTAGAGATATGGAAGGGTAAGGTATGAAAAAAAAGATCAAAGCAGAAGATGCTAAGGAAATATAGAATGGTTCATTGTTGGCTGAGGGGAAGGTGACAACGAGAGGCTGGAGAGAAGGAATGGGTGGCGTTTCGGGTCGAGACCCTTCTTCGGACAAGTGCAGAAGTGTCGACACATTTGGCAGAGACAAAGTTGTAGACGTTTGCCGACCAGCCCCACCCTACTACAGTCCGCCCCCCCCCCCACCCACTGGCCCTCCCCCCCTTGTTCTCGACTACTACCTGGGGCGGGTCGACCCGCGTTCAGCAGCCGATGAGAGCGTGGGGGGGGGGGTCCATCGTGAGGGAGTAGGGGGAAGTACAACCTGCCATCTGGGAAGAGGTACAGGAGCATTAGCTGCAAAACCAGCAGGATGCTCCTCAGCTTCTTCCCGCAGGCTATAAGACTGATAAACGGACTTTGCCCCCTGCCAAAGTATCGCGCACCAACCACCAACCTGGACACACTGCAGCAGAGCCACTGTCGTGCCGCTGCCGATCGGAACGCCTGTCGAATGTTTAGTAGAGTGTTAAATTTGTTCATGATATATGTATTTTTATTTCTATTTATTTTTAATGCACACTGAATGGACACTGGTTGAGCAATGATTTTTTGTTTCCTCTGGGTATGTGAGTACTCAGGAAATGACAATAAAGATATACCGTACAATACAATACTACGGACAATGGGGATGGAGGGGGGGGAGGGGGGTGAGAACAATGAGGGAGGGGGGAGAACAATGGACAATGGGGACCCGGTGTGGGGGGGGGGGACTGCTGTGGGGGGAGGGGGGGGGGGGGGGGGGGGGGGACAAAGGAAGAGCTGCCGTACTTTGTAGCTTTGTCAGTGCCCTTTTCGTGGCCACTATTTGTATACCTTGGCTACGCAAGCAAAGAATTTCCCTGTGCCTTGTCACATGTGACAATAAAGTATTCCATTCCCATTCCATTCCTCTCCTGGTTCCCCCCTTTTGTTCTCGATCCCCTTCCCCCCGCTCCCCCTCCCCCCTCCCCCCCCCCCCCCCCCTCCCTCCCCCCCTCCCCCCCCCTCCCCTCCCCCAGATCTGTATTACCTTCCTGCAACAGTTGTAGATTCTTCATGTTCACAGCCGAAAGGTTCACGATTCAAGATTCACAAGAGTTTCTTGTCATGTGTCATTTATTTATTCAGCACAACAGAATATAGAAGGCATGAATACAGAACAGATCAGTGTGTCCATATACCATTGTGTAAATGTATGCACACATGTATAAAGTTGTAGGCCAACTTGTTCTATTTGATCTGATTTGATTGTGCACGCCGGGTTGATTGCATTTGTCGAAACCGGGCAGACTACGTGAAGGTTGCAATCTCCCACCCCCGTTGTAGACACCCGCTGTTTTGCCGATGTTAATACCAAAGATCCTACAGCGAGCAAGATGGGTCACTCGACCAAAAGGACGTAGTACGGTCATGGGCAGATTCACGGGTCATTTTCGGCCCCATTTCCGTAACCGGCTTCCGTCTCCGCACCAAAGATCCCGTAGCGGAGCAACGATACTGGTGCGGAGACGGAGGCCGGTTACGGAAACATCCTCGTAAAAATAAAAGTTATTTGGTAAAAATCTTCTCCTGTTTTTCAGAATTTTAATTTATTAACACAAACTGTTTCCCCGCAACGTTGATTACACTGCGGGTCGGGTCGGGTCGGGTCGGGTCGGGTCGGGTCGGGTCCGGTTACTGAAATGGATGAAAAAAAAGGCCCATGTTCCGCTCCGTTGCGTACTACACGTCAAGTCAAGTTTATTTGTCACATACACATACGAGATGTGCAGTGAAATGAAAGTGGCGATGTGGTGGAAGTGGCAATAGAAGTGGCAAGTGGCAAGTACACGTCAGCCCATTGCATTTAGAATGAGTGGTCTATCTTGCTCCGCTATAGGATCTTTGGTTAATACCAGCAATGCAGTGATGGTCAAGGGTGGAGCTCCTCAGGGAAAGCATTCACAAACGATGCACGTTGTGATGCAACGAGTCTGGAAGAAGCCAATCCAGTTTTGCCGGCTACAGCTGCAGTCTGGGTGGAAGTTGCCTGCAGGATGGATGTTTACAACCGGTGTGACTGGCTTATGTGTGTTGGGAATAAATCATGTAAGTATGACTGGTATTGGCTGGTAACCAGTCAGGGTTGTAATGCAGATAAAAGTGCTGGAGAAACTCAGCGGGTGCAGCAGCATCTATGGAGCGAAGGAAATAGGCAACGTTTCGGGCCGAAACCCTTATGCCCCCGCCCAACTTAGGAAACCTGAACGGAAATCTCTGGAGACTTTGCGCCCCACCCAGGTTTTCCGTGCGGTTCCCGGAGGTTTTTTTGTCAGTCTCCACTACCTGCAACCTCCGGCAACCACCTGCAACCTCCGGGAACTGCACGGAAACCTTGGGTGGGGCGCAAAGTCTCCAGAGGTTTCCGTTCAGGTTTGCTAAGTGGACAAGCTTTTCCCTTTGAGAATAGGGAAGATTCAAACAAGAGGACATGACTTCAGAATTGAGGGACAGAAGTTTAGGGGTAATATGAGGGGGAACTTCTTTACTCAGAAAATGGTAGCGGTGTGGAATGAGCTTCCAGTGGAAGTGGTGGAGGCAGGTTCATTGGTATCATTTAAAAATAAATTGGATAGGCATATGGATGGGAAGGGAATGGAGGGTTATGGTATGAGCACAGGCAGGTGGTACTAAGGGGAACAAAAATTTGTTCGGCACGGACTTGTAGGGCCAAGAAGGCCTGTTTCCGTGCTGTAATTGTTATATGGTTATATGGTAAGTAAGTGGGACAGAGGCATTAAGGAAATAGGCAACGTTTCGGGCCGAAACCCATACGGGTTTCGGCCCGAAACGTTGCCTATTTCCTTCGCTCCATAGATGCTGCTGCACCCGCTGAGTTTCTCCAGCAATTTTGTCCACCTTCGATTTTCGGGTATCTGCAGTTCCTTCTTAAACAAAGGATTGTTATGCAATTCCTTTGTCAATTAGACCGGCCAACACCCCTTCCACACACACACACATAAACGCGCCGGTTAAAACAACAGGAACCTAAAGGTGATATCGAGCAGAAACAGGGGCGGTACAGTGGTGCATCGATGGAGCTGCAGTTGTATAGGGCTCTGGTGAGACCACATCTGGAGTATTGCGTACAGTTTTGGTCCCTTAATTTGAGGAAGGACATCCTTGTGATTGAGGCAGTGCAGCGTAGGTTCATCAGATTGATCCCTGGGATGGCGGGACTGTCATATGAGGAAAGATTGAAAAGACTAGGCTTGTATTCACTGGAGTTTTGAAGGATGAGGGGAGATCTTATAGAAACATATAAAATTATAAAAGGACTGGACAAGCTAGATGCAGGAAAAATGGTCCCAATGTTGGGCGAGTCCAGAACCAGGGGCCACACACACAGTCTTAGAATAAAGGGGAGGTCATTTAAGACTGAGGTGAGAAAAAAACTTTTTCGCCCAGAGAGTTGTGAATTTATGGAATTCCCTGCCACAGAGGCCAGTGGAGGCCAAGACACTGGATGGATTTAAGAGAGAGTTAGATAGAGCTCTAGGGACTAGTGGAGCCAAGGGATATGGGGAGAAGGCAGGCACGGGTTATTGATAGGGGATGATCAGCCATGATCACAATGAATGGCGGTGCTGGCTCGAAGGGCCGAATGGCCTCCTCCTGCACCTATTTTCTACGTTTCTATGTTTCAACCCAGGAGTCTGAAGAAGGGGCTGGACCCGAAACGTCACCTGTTCATTTTCTCCAGAGATGCTGCTTGTCCCACTGAGTTACTCCAGATTTTTGTGTTTATTAACTCTGGGTATGATCCTGACTACGGGCGCTGTCTGTACGGAGTTTGTACGTTCTCCCCGTGACCACGTGGGATTTCTCCGGGTGCTCAGATTTCCTCCCACACTCCAAAGACGTGCTGTTTTATAGGTTAATTGGCTTCTGTAAATTGTAAATTGTCCTCGGTGTGCAGTATAGTGTAGGGGGCATCTGCAGTTCCTTCTTTCTACAGCGTGGAAACAGGCCCTTCGGCCCATCGAGTCCATGCAGACCAGCGATCACATCGTACACTAGTGAGATCACACCTGGAGTATTGCGTACAGTTTTGGTCTCCAAATCTGAGGAAGGACATTATTGCCATAGAGGGAGTGCAGAGACGGTTCAACAGACTGATTCCTGGGATGTCAGGACTGTCTTATGAAGAAAGACTGGATAGACTTGGTTTATACTCTCTAGAATTTACGAGATTGAGAGGGGATCTTATAGAAACTTAAAAAATTCTTAAGGGGTTGGACAGGCTAGATGCAGGAAGATTGTTCCCGATGTTGGGGAAGTCCAGGACAAGGGGTCACAGTTTAAGGATAAGGGGGAAATCTTTAAAAACCGAGATGAGGAAAACTTTTTTCACACAGAGAGTGGTGAATCTCTGGAACTCTCTGCCACAGAGGGTAGTTGAGGCCAGTTCATTGGCTGTATTTAAGAGGGAGTTAGATGTGGCCCTTGTGGCTAAGGGGATCAGGGGGTATGGAGAGAAGGCAGGTACGGGATACTGAGTTGGATGATCAGCCATGATCATATTAAATGGCGGTGCAGGCTCAAAGGGCCGAATGGCCTACTCCTGCACCTAATTTCTATGTTTCTATGTTTTATAACAATAGACAATAGGTGCAGGAGTAGGCCATTCGGCCCTTCGAGCCCGCACCGTCATTCAATGTGATCATGGCTGATCATCCCCAATCAATACCCCGTTCACACCATATCCCCTGATTCCGCTATCTTTAAGAGCCCTATCCCAATCTCTCTTGAAAGTATCCAGAGAGCCTTTGAGCATGAAACTGGAGCACCCGGCGAAAACCCACACAGTCCCAGGGAGAACGTGCAAACTCTTTACAGACAGCACCCATAGTCAGGATCGAGCCCAGGTCTCTGGCGCTGTGGGGCTGCAACTCTACCGCTGAGCCACCGTGCTGCCTTGAGGTTAAGAGAAATATTTCTCTACTCAGAGAGCTGCTTTTTAAAAAAAAACTCCATTATGCCTTTGACAAGCGCAGCGTTTCAAAGGAAATCTATAATCAGTAATACCATAAAGCACCTTGGAACATCCTGAATGTGGTATTACCATAAATCCTTCCCTCTGCTGAAATGAAGAGCAGCTCATTAGAATTTTCTTCACTGGTCTTTAATGTAAACGGCCAAGGACTACCGCACCAGCTATGGTGACTAAATAATGAATAGAGTATTTGAAATGAAAGATAGACACAAAATTCTGGAGTAACTCAGTGTCTCTGGAGAACAGGAACAGATGACGTTAAGAGAACTGGTGACGGCAGCATCTATGGAGCGAAGGAAATAGGCAACGTTTCGGGCCGAAACCCTTAAGGAAATAGGCAACGTTTCGGGCCGAAACCCTTAAGGAAATAGGCAACGTTTCGGGACGAAACCCTTAAGGAAATAGGCAACGTTTCGGGACGAAACCCTTAAGGAAATAGGCAACGTTTCGGGACGAAACCCTTAAGGAAATAGGCAACGTTTCGGGACGAAACCCTTAAGGAAATAGGCAACGTTTCGGGACGAAACCCTTAAGGAAATAGGCAACGTTTCGGGCCGAAACCCTTAAGGGTTTCGGGCCTGAAACGTTGCCTATTTCCTTCGCTCCATAGATGCTGCCGCACCCGCTGAGTTTCTCCAGCACTTTTGTCCACCTTCGATTTTCCAGCATCTGCAGTTCCTTCTTAAACATCAAGACCGTTCTTCAGAATTCTTCAGGATGAATCGCGGCCTGTTTCGGCAACTTGAATGCCCTGGAATAATGGCACTTACCGATAGACACAAAAACGCTGGAGTAACTCAGCGGGACAGGCAGCATCTCTGGAGAGCAGGAGTGGGTGACGTTTCGGGTCGAGACCCTTCTTCAGACTTCTCGAATGTCATAGACAATAGACAATAGACAATAGGTTCAGGAGGAGGCCATTCGGCCCTTCGAGCTGGCACCGCCATTCAATGTGATCATGGCTGATTATCCACAATCAGTACCCCATTCCTGCCTCTTCCCCATATCCCCTGACTCCGCTATTTTTAAGAGTCCTATCTAGCTCTCTGTTGAAAGCATCCAGAGAACCTGCCTCCACCGCCCTCTGAGGCAAAGAATTCCAGAGACTCACCACTCTCCGCCTAAAATTGGATAGGCATATGGATGAGAAGAGAATGGAGGGTTATGGTATGAGTGCAGGCAGGTGGGACTAAGGGAAAAAAAGTTGTTCGGCATGGACTTGTAGGGCCGAGATGGCCTGTTTCCGTGCTGTAATTGTTATATGGTTATATGGTTCTGTGAGAAAAAATGTTTCCTCGTCTCCATTCCAAATGGCTTACTCCTTATTCTTAAACTGTGTGGCCCCTGGGTCTGGACTCCCCCAACATCGGGACCATGTTTCCTGCCTCTAGCGTATCCAAGCCCTTAACAATCTTATATGTTTCAATGAGGTACCCTCTCATCCTTCTAAACTCCAGAGTATACAAGCCCAGCTGCTCCATTCTCTCAGCATACGACTGTCCCACCATCCCGGGAATTAACCTTGTAATCTATTCCTTTCGCTCCAGAGATGTTGCCCGACCCGTTGAGTTACTCCAGCTTTTTGTGTCTATCTTCGGTGTAAACCAGCATCTGCAGTTCCCTCCTGCATAGAGTATTTCAAACGGCTAGTTGTGTGAAGTCGGGTCATGGATACAAAATCAGCAGGTGATTTCACCGGAATAAGTTTGGAGGGAAATGAACAAGAGTTGTAATTCATGAGTTGTGGATTGGGAACCATCGACCTTTCCCGAGTCTAATACCTCCTATCTTACAGAAACATATAAAGGGATTGGACAGGCTAGATGCAGGAAAAATGTTCCCCAACTTGTGGGAGTCCAGAACCAGGGGTCACAGTTTAAGAATAAGGGGTCGGCCATTTAGGAAAAACCTTTTCACCCAGAGAGTTGTGAATTTGTGGAATTCTCTGCCACAGAGGGCAGTGGAGGCCAATTCACTGGATGTTTTCAAAAGTTAGGTATAGCTTAGATATAGGCAAAGGGAATCAAGGGAGAAAGCAGGAACGGGGTACTGATCTGGATGATCAGCCATGATCATATTGAATGATGGTGCTGGCTCGAAGGGCCGAATGGCCTACTCCGGCACCTGTTTCCTATGTTTCTGTGCTGACTCTGCTGAGGTTTACAGTCGGGTTCGTAGGTTTGTTCCTATCAGATGTTGAAGTACGTTAGAAAGTTGTGCTCACCCCACTGCCTCTCTGTAACATTGGCTGCAATCTGGCTCTGTTACAGTTCATGCTCTCTCTCTCTCTCTCTCTCTCTCTCTCTCTCTCTCTCTCCTCTCTCTCTCCCTTTCTCTCCCCAGATGCATTCTTGCCTACACTGGATGTTTCGGTTGCATTCTGCTGCAAGCTGTTTTGTGTTTCCTCGTAAATGATGATGCGCCCGTTATTTTGCCAAAACATATTTGCAAACAGAGACAGATCCTTACAAATGTCACCCATTCCTTCTCTCCAGAGATGCTGCCTGTCCCCGCTGAGTTACTCCAGCATTTTGTGTCTATCCCTGATCTTTACAAAGACGGGTGACAGGTTTAAAACCAGCAACCTGAGGTAGGCACAGAGTGCTGGAGTAACTCAGCGGGTCAGGCAGCATCTGTGGAGAACATGGATAGGTGACGTTTCACAGAGTGCTGGAGTAACTCAGCGGGTGCAGCAGCATCTATGGAGCTAAGGAAATAGGCAACGTTTCGGGTCGAAACCCGGAAGGGTTTCGGCCCGAAACGTTGCCTATTTCCAGAAGGGTTTCAGCCCGAAACGTTGCCTATTTCCTTAGCTCCATAGATACTGCTGCACCATAACTCAGCGGGTCAGGCAGCATCTGTGGAGAACATGGATAGGTGACGTTTCACAGAGTGCAGGAGTAACTCAGCGGGTCAGGCAGCATCTGTGGAGAACATGGATAGGCGACGTTTCACAGAGTGCCGGAGTAACTCAGCGGGTGCAGCAGCATCTATGGAGCTAAGGAAATAGGCAACGTTTCGGGTCGAAACCCGGAAGGGTTTCGGCCCGAAACGTTGCCTATTTCCAGAAGGGTTTCAGCCCGAAACGTTGCCTATTTCCTTAGCTCCATAGATGCCATTTTTAACTCGGGGACAAGAGGGACTGAATGGTGGAGAGCATGTTGACTGGTTGCATCACGGTTTGGTTACTCAAAGCCCAGCGACAAAGGAGATTACAAAGCGTGGTGGGCAGTGCCCGGTCCATCGAGGTTATCTGTAGAAGATGCCGCCTGAGGCCCACACCATCCTGGCCACGCTCTCATTTCACTGAAGATCGGCACAAAAAGCTGGAGTAACCCGCGGGAGCCATCACTTGTCGCAGTAGATGATGGTGGTAGCAGAATTAGCTCAGGCTACGTCTAGTTCCCAGCCCTGCCACATGGAAGTTTCTGCTATGGGGCCTTTTGATTGCATTTAAGACAGGGATGTTTTGCACTAGTAGAAACATAGAAACATAGAAATTAGGTGCAGGAGTAGGCCATTCGGCCCTTCGAGCCTGCACCGCCATTCAATATGATCATGGCTGATCATCCAACTCAGTATCCCGTACCTGCCTTCTCTCCATACCCCCTGATCCCCTTAGCCACAAGGGCCACATCTAACTCCCTCTTAAATATAGCCAATGAACTGTGGCCTCAACTACCCTCTGTGGCAGAGAGTTCCAGAGATTCACCACTCTCTGTGTGAAAAAAGTTCTTCTCATCTCGGTTTTAAAGGATTTCCCCCTTATCCTTAAGCTGTGATCCCTTGTCCTGGACTTCCCCAACATCGGGAACAATCTTCCTGCATCTAGCCTGTCCAACCCCTTAAGAATTTTGTAAGTTTCTATAAGATCCCCTCTCAATCTCCTAAATTCTAGAGAGTATAAACCAAGTCTATCCAGTCTTTCTTCATAAGACAGTCCTGACATCCCAGGAATCAGTGTTGGGGTGATTGATTTATTTAATTTTTTGGTTTAATATATTTTAATATATGATATATCCCTGGTATGTAGTCATACCAGTGGTATGCATATTGAGTTCTCTAACTTCAAGTAACCCCGTATGCAACTGCGTAGGAATTTTGTTGTTCCATTCTCGATGCCATATAACCATATAACAATTACAGCACGGAAACAGGCCATCTCGGCCCTACAAGTCCGTGCCGAACAAATTTTTTTCCCCTTAGTCCCACCTGCCTGCACTCATACCATAACCCTCCATTCCCTTCTCATCCATATGCCTATCCAATTTATTTTTAAATGATACCAACGAACCTGCCTCCACCACTTCCACTGGAAGCTCATTCCACACCGCCACCACTCTCTGAGTAAAGAAGTTCCCCCTCATGTTACCCCTAAACTTCTGTCCCTTAATTCTGAAGTCATGTCCTCTTGTTTGAATCTTCCCTATTCTCAAAGGGAAAAGCTTGTCCACATCAACTCTGTCTAACTCCTTCAGTCTGAAGAAGGGCCTCGACCCGAAACGTCACCACATCAACTCTGATACATCTGACAATTAAACATTTTCGACCACTTGCACATCACATAAATCGCAGAATCTTCTGTCAGGAGTAGAATCTTTGTTTCAGATTAAAATCCTCCACCATCAATTGCAAACTAGGATCAAGAAAATATGAGCATGTTTAGCTTGGAGACGTTTCTCCTTTAGTTTAATTGCCTGTTAGCGGATGCTAGCCACTCACCTTTCCTGCATTAGTGACTAGAGGGGACTGCAAAATACTTTGGGAATATCGACGCAAGGGAATGCAGATGCTTTTTCGCAAATAAAAAGGCAAAGTGCTGGAGTAACTCAGCGGGTCAGGCGGCATCTCTGGAGAAAAGGAATAGGTGACGTTTCGGGTCGATAGACAATAGACAATAGACAACGGGTGCAGGAGTAGGCCATTCGGCCCTTAGAGTCATTCAATGTGATCACGGCTGATCGGCTCCAATCAGTACCCCGTTCCTGCCTTCTCCCCATATCCCTTGACTCCGCTATTTTTAAGAGCTCTGTCTAACTCCTTCAGTCTGAAGAAGGGCCTCGACCCGAAACGTCACCCATTCCTTCTATTCAGAGATGCTGCCTGGCCCGCTGAAAATTCCCCAGCATCTTTGGTGTAAACCAGCATCTGTAGTTCCCTCCTAAACCGATCAATTCACTAAGGGGTGGACACTAGCTCCTGGCCTTGCTAACGGTGCCTGCTTCCCAACTAATGCTTCAATACATAAACATTCCTCTGCTGTTTGGTGTGCATTGCCAGGTTTTTCAGGACTCAGATATGTGATTAGAATGAATAAGTAGGGAGGATCGCCAACTTATTACCAGGCGTTCACTTTCATATCGGGCTGTCAAGGAGATAATTAGGGAGTGTTTGCTGTCCAAATATAGATCTTAAAACACTTCCTTGTGTCTGATGGGTTTTATTGCATCCTAATTCCTCATCAATCTACGAAACGCATGAGAACTGTATTCCCTCATGCCCCATCTATCACACTCTGTGTTCATCTCATGAATCCAGAGACCACTTTAATCAATCTGCTTATGGTTTCAAGATGCTTTGGAAGTTGGCCTCCATTCGTGGACTGGATTTAGAGTTAGAGTCACGGAGTGATACAGCGGCCAAGATGGCGTCCAAGATGGCGTCCAAGATGGCGTCCAAGATGGCGGCCAAGATGGCGCCCAAGATGGCGGCCAAGATGGCGGCCAAGATGGCGGCCAAGATGGCGCCCAAGATGGCGGCCAAGGTGGCATCCAACCCAGCATGCATTTCTTGGTTCTTGGTTTCTTGGTCCTCCAAAATATTCCAAATGGAATTTAAACTGGAGGTGGTCCCCCATTTCCCCCCTCCCCCACCCCTCTCTCCCCCTCCCCTCCCCTCTCTCCCCCCCTCCCCCACCCCTCCCTCCTCCCCCTCTCCATCTCCCTCTCCTCACCCCTCCTCCTCCCACCCCCATCCCTCTCTCTCTCCTCCCCCTCCCTTCCCCCCCCCTCCCCTCTCACCCCCCCATCACTCCCCCTACCCCTCCATCCCTCTTCCACCACTCCCCCATTCCCCACTACCCCTCCCTCCCTTGTCTGCTTGTCATTAGTCATTAGTGGAGCGGGCGGCGCCGACTTCAACATCGGGAGCCTGGGAGCTCCAAACCGGCGCGGCCTTGTCGGCTTCGGAAGCCGCGGTCTCCGGTAAGGAAGCGGCCGTTCCAGGTGGCCCAGCCGCTGAGAGGACTCTCCCGACGCCGGGGCAACACCACCCGGCCAGAACGGCCAGGAACATCGGGCCTCCGTAGAGGCAATAGCGGAGGCCTCAATAGGCCTGACTTTGGGAGAACTGGGGATGGGGACTGGACATTGTGCCTTCCCCCACAGTGGTAACCATTGTGGGGGGGGGGGGGGGGGATTTTTGTGTGTAAGTGAATATTTTAGTCTGTGTCCAAGATGGCTGTCGGAAGGGAGAGTGGACGCTGGCGCGGTTTAGCTGCCGCTGCTCTCTCTCTTCACGTTGTGTTTTTGATTTTTTTGGTCGTTGGATCGAATTCTGTCTTTAATTTGTGTATTGGTGATGTCCTTATTATTTATTTTACTCCGATTATATGTTTTTTTTACTCTTGTTAATTTCTGTAAGGTGTCCTTGAGACTTTTGAAAGGCGCCCACAAATAAAATGTATTATTATTATTATTATTAGTCTGCTCGCTCTACAAACACATATTACAATCACTCCCCACTCTTAAATCTCTTTCCCCACAGCACCATTTATTCTCTGTACACTCGTAATTACGTCTTGTCTTTCCGCTGACTGGATAGCGCGCAACAAAAGCTTTTCACGGTACCTCGCTACACGTGACAATAAACTGGACTGAACCGTTCCTTGAACGTTAGTGTGGTCCCAGCCGTCACTATCTCCTCCGGCAGCTCGTTCCACTCACCCACCACCCTTTGTGTAACAACATTACCCCTCAGGTTCCCTTTCACCTTAAACCCATGTCCTCGTGTCCTCGAGTCACCTACTCTGGCGAGAGAATCTCTGCGCTTCATTTGAGCAAAAATAAACAGTTGAGTTTGGGTTCCAGAAATGCAAATTTCCTCAAAGCTCATTACGGGAAACGGAATCCAGATGGGAGCGTTGTTTTGCATTAGAAAGGTTGCAAATAAGTGTAGTTGAAGAATACACTGTGGACGGCTCGATTGTAATCATGTCTAGTCTTTCCGCTGTCTGGTTAACACGCAACAAAACCCTGTCACTGTACCTCGGTACACGTGACAATCAACTAAACTGAAGTGCAGGTAGATGGGAGAAGGGGAGAATAAGTGTTCGGCACGGGCTAGAAGGGCCGAGTGGCCTGTTTCCGTGCTGTAATTGTTGCATGGTCGTTGGATGGTTAAACAAAACTAAACTAAACTAAACTAAACATTGTGGGCTGAAGGGCCTGTTCCTGTGCTAGGCACAAGAAGCTGGAGTAACAGGCAGCATCTCTGAGGAGAAGGTATAGGTGACATTTCGGGTCAGTCTGAAGAAGGGTCTCGACCCGAAATGTCGCCCATTCCTTCTCTGCAGAAATGCTGCCTGTCCCGCTGAAGTTCCCCAGCATCTTGTTTCTACCTCAGGTTTGTAGGTTAATTGGCTTCTGTTGTAAATCGTCCCTCGTGTGTGTAGGATAGTATTGGTGTACGTGGATCGCTGGTCGGCTTGGACTCGATGGGCTGAAGGGCCTATTTCTAGTGCGTAGGGTAGTGTGTAGGATAGTGTTGGTGTACGTGGATCGCTGGTCGGCGTGGACTGGATGGGCCGAAGGGCCTGTTTCTAGTGCGTAGGGTAGTGTGTAGGATAGTGTTGGTGTACGTGGATCGCTGGTCGGCATGGACTCGATGGGCCAAAGGGCCTGTTTCTCGAAAGTCTAAACCTCAGCGTACTTGCGTGTGCGTATGGTAAATAACTCAACTCGACTAACCTTGCTGGCTCGAAGGGCCGAATGGCCTACTCCTGCACCTACTGCAAAAAAAGACTGGAAATGATTTCCAGCTGATTGGATAATTCAAACACATTGCATGGAGACAACATCTAAAGATTGTCGGTAGACAAAAGTGCTGGAGAAACTCAGCGGGTGCAGCAGCATCTATGGAGCGAAGGAAATAGGCAATGTTTCGGGACGAAACCCTTCAGGAAGGAAATAGGTAACGTTTCGGGCCGAAACCCTTCAGGAAGGAAATAGGTAACGTTTCGGGCCGAAAACCTTCAGGAAGGAAATAAGTAACGTTTCGGGCCGAAACCCTTCAGGAAGGAAATAGGTAACGTTTCGGGCCGAAACCCTTCCGGGTTTCGTCCCGAAACGTTGCCTATTTCCTTCGCTCCATAGATGCTGCTGCACCCGCTGAGTTTCTCCAGCACTTTTGTGTAAAAAATCCTGCTCCTCACCTACAAAGCCCTCCACCATCTGCCCCCCCCCCCATATCTCACTGACCTCCTCTCCCCCTACCAACCCTCACGGTCCCTCAGATCCACATCAGCCGGTCTCCCCTCCATCCACAAGTCCAACCTCTGCAGTTTTGTGGACAGAGCCTTCTCCAGGGCAGCTCCCAGGCTCTGGAACTCCCTTCCCCAACTGATCCGCAATTCCGTGTCCCTCACCATCTTCCAGTCCTGCCTCAAGACCCATCTCTTCACCTCTGCCTATCCTTAGCCCCACGACCCCTCCCTTTTCATCTGTGCATTAATTGCCTCATATTGCGTTTCAAATTGAATTCTGTCTTTACTTTGTGTACTAGTCATGTCTCTACTATTTATTTCATTCCCCTTACATGTTTTTCCTCTACCTGCTAAATTTTTGTAAGATGTCCTTGAGACTCTTGAAAGGCGCCCATAAATAAAATTTATTATTACTATTATTATTATTACCTTCGATTTTCCAGCATCTGCAGTTCCTTAACATAGAAACATAGAAATTAGGTGCAGGAGTAGGCCATTCGGCCCTTCGAGCCTGCACCGCCATTTAATATGATCATGGCTGATCATCCAACTCAGTATCCCGTACCTGCCTTCTCTCCATACCCTCTGATCCCCTTGGCCACAAGGGCCACATCTAACTCCCTCTTAAATATAGCCAATGAACTGGCCTCAACTACCCTCTGTGGCAGAGAGTTCCAGAGATTCACCACTCTCTGTGTGAAAAAAAAGTTCTTCTCATCTCGGTTTTAAAGGATTTCCCCCTTATCCTTAAGCTGTGACCCCTTGTCCTGGACTTCCCCAACATCGGGAACAATCTTCCTGCATCTAGCCTGTCCAACCCCTTAAGAATTTTGTAAGTTTCTATAAGATCCCCCCTCAATCTTCTAAATTCTAGAGAGTATAAACCAAGTCTATCCAGTCTTTCTTCTTGAACATCTAAAGATTGTCTCCTGATGGTGTTACTAGGCATGGACTCGGTGGGCCGAAGGGCCTGTGTCCATGCTGTATTTCTTTAGACAGAGTGTAGTTGATCTGTGGAACTCATTGCCACAGAGGGCTGTGGAGGCCAAGTTAGTGGATATTTTGAAGACAGAAATAGACAAGTTCTTGATTAGAACGGGTTATGTCAAGGGGAGAAGGCAGGAAAATGGGATAGAGAGGCAGAGATGGTTGAACAGTGAAGTGGACTCAATGGCCCGAATGGCCTGGTCTTCCTCCTATAGCTTGTGAAGTCTGAAGTCTGTAAACTTTTTTTTGTCGTTTTTTGGGCATTGATCCAAAGTTCGCTGCTGAAAAATTGATTTCCAAATCGAGGGACTTTCTTTAGGTTTCTCTGCCGTGCAGGAACAGGCTTGTTTTCTAACATTCCTCCCTGACGTGGGGGCCCGGCCTTTTGCTCAGAACGGCTCACTTTCAGAGAAAGCAACGCTTCCCAGCCACCACCGGTGAGGATTGCCTCACCCCCACCTGAACTCTGGTAATGGGCTGGACATTTTAACACCCACCGACTACTGAGATCCAAATCTAAAACAAGAGCAAATGTTTGCTGTGCATTAAGTTTGGGTTTCTCCTCTCCCCTCCCCCCCCCACTTCCTCCCCCCCCCCACACACCCACCACCCCCCCCCCCCCACCACCCTTCCCCCACCCCCCCCCCACAACACAACCCCCCCCCTTCCTTCCTTGTTTGGGTTTCTCCCCCCCCCCTCAATTTCCCCTTCTCCCCCCTTCCTCCCCCCCACCCCCCACCCCCACCCCTTCCCCCCCCTCCCATATTTAGGTTTCTCCCCTCCCCTCCCCCCCACAACCAACCCCCCCCCCCACACCCACCACCCCCACCCCCCACAACCAACCCCCCCCCCTTCCTTCCATGTTTGGGTTTCTCCCCCCCCCCCCCTTCTACCCTCTTCTCCCCCCCCTTCCTCCCCCACCCCCCCACCCCTATCATCCCCCCCCCTCCCATATTTAGGTTTCTCCCCCCCCTTCTACCCCACTTCTCCCCCCCCCCCTCTGCCCCCCCCCCCCACCCCCTCCTCCCATGTAGAGCAACATCAGTAACGATGAAACTAAATATATCACCCTCCCTAAACTTGCATCTGTCATAATTTCCCATTCCTGCTTTATTTCTGAAAACCGTCGAGTGTATAAATCACTAGCACAGAAGAATGCACAAGGAATACATGATTGAGTGTAACCTCTTGCGTATAAATCATCAGCTCTGCTCTCATTTATGCTGCGTTCTTGAAGTTATTTTCCTCCTTGTTCTGGTAGATGGATTGACTGAATTATACAGCGAAGGAAACAGGCCCTTCGGCCCTTCTAGCCTGCACCGCCATTCAATATGATCATGGCTGATCATCCAACTCAGTATCCTGTACCTGCCTTCTCTCCATACCCCCCTGATCCCTTTAGCCACAAGGGCCACATCTAACTCCCTCTTAAATATAGCCAATGAACTGTGGCCACAACTACCTTCTGTGGCAGAGAGTTCCAGAGATTCACCACTCTCTGTGTGAAAAATGTTTTTCTCATCTCGGTCCTAAGAGATTTCCCCCTTTATCCTTAAACTGTGTGACCCCTTGTCCTGGACTTCCCCATACTTCTAGGTTTTCCTGCACTCTCACCGACTCTCTACACTTTAGGGGGTAACTTACAGAGGGCTGATCGGGGCGGCACGGTGGCACAGCAGTAGAGTTGCTGCCTCACAGCGCCAGAGACCCAGGTTCGATCCTGACAACGGCCGTTGTTTGTTTGGAGTTTGCACGTTCTCCCCGTGACCTGCGTGGGTTTTCTCCGGGTGTTCCAGTTACCCCCCACATCCCTAAGATGTAACTGGAGCACCCGGAGGAAAAACATTAGGTCACAGGAAGAACATGCAAACTCCATACAGACAGTACCCAAGTTCAGTATCTAGCTGAGTAACTCAGCGGGACAGGCAGCCGCAGCATCTCTGGAGAGAAGGAATGGGTGACGTTTCGAGACCCTCCTTGAGACCGATTAGGGAAAAGGGAAACAAGAGATATCGAGGTGATATAACCATATAACAATTACAGCATGGAAACAGGCCATCTCGACCCTTCTAGTCCGTGCCGAACACATAATCTCCCCTAGTCCCATATACCTGCGCTCAGACCATAACCCTCCATTCCCTTCCCATCCATATAACTATCCAATTTATTTTTAAATGATAAAAACGAACCTGCCTCCACCACCTTCGCTGGAAGCTCATTCCACACAGCCACCACTCTCTGAGTAAAGAAGTTCCCCCTCATGTTACCCCTAAACTTCTGTCCCTTAATTCCCAAGTCATGTCCCCTTGTTTGAATCTTCCCTACTCTCAGTGGGAAAAGCTTATCCACGTCAACTCTGTGATGTAGAGAGAGAAAGAACAATGAATGAAAGAGATACAAAAAAGTAACAATGATAAATGAAACAGGCCATTGTTAGCTGTATGTTGGGTGAGAACGAGAAGCTGGTGTGATGGGTGAGGGAGGGACGGAGAGAGAGGGAATGTCGGGGCTACCTGAAGTGAGAGAAATCAATGTTCATACCACTGGGGTGTAAGCTGCCCAAAGCAAAATATGAGGCGCTGTTCCACCAATTTGCGTTTAGCCTCACTCTGACAATGGAGGAGGTCCAGGACAGAAAGGTCTGTGTAGGAATGGGAAGAAGAATTAAAGTGTTCGGCAACCGGGAGATCAGGTTTCAACGTATTGTTGGATGCAAGCCTCAACAAGACGACACGCCAACACTGACATTGGCAGCTATGGGATAAACACACCAGTTGGCAAAGGAAGACTGCCTTGTCCACCAAGAGCCGCTCCGTGTAAAGAGAACTGAGACACCTTTCCCAACACTAGTGACATCGATGCACCTTGACCCATGACAACCTGCGGAGGGAGATGAACAGAGGCAGCAAAAGCTGGGGCAACTCAGCGGGCCCAGGAGAAGAATAAATGCCATTTGGGGTCGTAACCCTTCCTCAGACTGAAAGTAGAGGTGGGGTGGGAGGAGAAATAGCACGGAGGTGAGAAAAAGTCTGAACAAATCGGGTCCGGATGCAGATGACCTCTGGAGCCCACAATGGTCCATTGTTCTTACAAAATTCTTAAGGGGTTGGACAGGCTAGATGCAGGAAGATTATTCCCGATGTTGGGGAAGTCCAGAACAAGGGGCCACACAGTTTAAGGATAAGGGGGAAAATCTTTTAGGACCGAGATGAGGAAAACATTTTTCACACACAGAGAATGGTGAATCTGTGGAATTCTCTGCCACAGAAGGTAGTTGAGGCCAGTTCATTCTCTATATTTAAGAGGGAGTTAGATGTGGCCCTTGTGGCTAAAGGGATCAGGTGGTATGGAGAGAAGGCAGGTACAGGATACTGAGTTGGATGATCAGCCATGATCATATTGAATGGCGGTGCAGGCTCGAAGGGCCGAATGGCCTACTCCCGCACCTATTTACAATGTTCCTATGTATCTATCATGAATCAACCTGTTAGTGATTCCCAGAGTAAATACAAAACATGGGGAAGCAGGATTTAGTTACTATGCAACAAATAGCTGGAATAAATTTCCTGAAGATTTAAGACTTGCCCCAACTTTGACCACTTTTAAAACAAGACTGAAAACTTTTCTGTTTACTTTAGCTTTCAGCTAAATCTTAACTTCATTGCACTTTTAACTTTTGCACTTTTTATAATGCATTTTTAATTTTGCTTTTCTTTTCTTTTAATTCTTCTATTTTGTTTCATTTTATTATTTCATTTTATTGTATGACATGTTTTTATGTGAAGCACTTTGAGTCTGCCTCGTGTATGAAATGTGCTATATAAATAAAGTTGCCTTGCCTTGCCTTGCCTTGCCTTGCCTATGTTGGCTGGGGAAAGTGTGACAATGAGGGGGACACAAGGTGTGAACAGTGGAACTAGTGGGATGACTGGTGCGGGGGGGGGGGGGGGGGGGGGCGAGAGGGAGGGAGAGATGGAGGGGAAGGGAATGCTGGAGTTACTTGAAATTAGAGAAATCTACTTTCATACCACTGGGTTGTAACTTGCCCGAGCTGGGTATGGATGAATGGATCAATGGGTATTTTTAATTAATTAATTGATTACTACTTTGCTATCACATGTGACCCATCCTTGGTTCTTGTGGGCATGAGGAACTGCAGATGTTGGGATCTTGGGAAAAGCACAAAGTGCTGGAGGAACACAGCGGGTCAGGCAGCCTCTGTGGAGGGAATGGACAGATGACGTTTTGGGTCGGGACACTTCCTCAGTCAATCAGAAGAAGGGTTCTGATAAAAACGAATGGAGTGGGTTCTTATCGATTTCCATCATGTAAATCACTTTGATTTTAAAAGGGAGTAGCTGAAAAGGTATATTGACAATTAAAAAAACGGGGTTGGCACGGTGGCACAGCGGTAGAGACCCGGGTTCGATCCTGACCACGGGCGCTATCTGTACGGAGTTTGCACGTTCTCTCCCCGTGACGGAGTTTGCACGTTTTCTCTCCCGGGCGCTCCGGTTTCCTCCCGCACTCCAAAGGCGTGCAGGTTTGTAGGTTAATTGGCTTTGTGTGTCCCTAGTGTGTGTAGGATAGTGCTAGTGTGGGGCCGGGAGGGACTCGGTGGGCCGAAGGGCCTGTTTCCGGGCTGGATCACTAAACCAAACGGAGCTAAATTAATACACAAACACGCGCATCTTTGGGATGTGTGTCTGTACGGAGTTTGCACGTTTCCCCAGACTATCTCAAAACTCAAAATATCAAACTAAAACGCAGACTGCTGTGAAGCAAATGTTCGCTACACAAAAATGCTGGGGAAACTCAGCGGGTGCAGCAGCATCTATGGAGCGAAGGAAATAGGCAACGTTTCGGGACGAACCCCTTCAGGAAGGAAATAGGTAACGTTTCGGGCCGAAATCCTTCAGGAAGGAAATAGGTAATGTTTCGGGCCGAAACCCTTCTGGGTTTCGTCCCGAAACGTTGCCTATTTCCTTCGCTCCAGATAGATGCTGCTGCACCCGCTGAGTTTCTCCAGCATTTTTGTCTACCTTTTGTGTACAAAATCCTGGTCCTCACCTACAAAGCCCTCCACCATCTGCCCCACCCCCCACATATCTCACTGACCTCCTCTCCCCCTACCAACCCTCACGGTCCCTCAGATCCACATCAGCCGGTCTCCTCTCCATCCACAAGTCCAACCTCCGCAGTTTTGGGGACAGAGCCTTCTCCAGGGCAGCTCCCAGGCTCTGGAACTCTCTCCCCCAACTGATCCGCAATCCCGTGTCCCTCTGAGTTTCTCCAGCACTTTTGTCTACCAGGGATCAAATGCGCTCAGGAGTGAAGGATTACTCGAGAAAACATTAGCACCTGGTTTCCAGAAACGGATGTCAGGAAATCGCAGCTGCAGTTAGTTCATCCAATGACAGATGGAAAAATAATAGACCTTCTGATATTCGGCCCCGCACTTCTCACTGTTTAAACTCTTTTCAATGTCCTGGATAAATTGCACTTGTTACCGAGATCTGCTGTCAGTAAAGGTCCTGTCAGCCTGATATAGATTAAATGCACAGCTGAAAGCTGCAGTGACCAACCCAACACAGCCCTCCCTGCGCACATATGTAGGAAAGAACTGCGGATGCTGGTTTAAACCGAAGATAGATTGCGTACAGTTTTGGTCTCCAAATCTGAGGAAGGACATTATTGCCATAGAGGGAGTGCAGAGACAGTTCACCAGACTGATTCCTGGGATGTCAGGACTGTCTTATGAAGAAAGACTGGATAGACTTGGTTTACACTCTCTAGAATTTAGGAGATTGAGAGGGGATCTTATAGAAACGTACAAAATTCTTAAGGGGTTGGACAAGCTAGATGCAGGAAGATTGTTCCCGATGTTGGGGAAGTCCAGGACAAGGGGTCACAGCTTAAGGATAAGGGGGAAATCCTTTAAAACCGAGATGAGAAGAACTTTTTTCACACAGAGAGTGGTGAATCTTTGGAACTCTCTGCCACAGAGGGTAGTTGAGGCCAGTTCATTGGCTATATTTAAGAGGGAGTTAGATGTGGCCCTTGTGGCTAAGGGGATCAGGGGGTATGGAGAGAAGGCAGGTATGGATATTGAGTTGGATGATCAACCGTGATCATATTGAATGGCGGTGCAGGCTCGAAGGGCCGAATGGCCTACTCCTGCACCTAATTTCTATGTTTCTATGTTTCTATAGACACAAAAAGCTGGAGTAACTCAGCGGGACAGGCACAAGCATCTCTGGAGCGACGGGACTAGGTGATGTTTCTGGTCGAGACCCTTCTTCAGTTTGAAACTGGATAGAGGTCTCGACTCGAAACGTCACCCATTCCTTCTCTCCAGAGATGCTGCCTGTCCCCGCTGAGTTTGTGTTTATCTTACATAGAAGGCAGTTAATAGCTTGGAGTCTGAAGAAGGTTTTCGGCCCGAAACGTTGCCTATCTCCTTCGCTCCGTAGGTGCTGCTGCACCCGCTGAGTTTCTCCAGCATTTTTGTCTATCTTGGACTATCTTTGATCGGACATTGTGCAGGAAGGGCAGTTTACAACCCAGCGGTATGAATATTTATTTATCCAACTTCAAGTAACATTTGCATCCTCTCTCTCTGTCCCCCCCACCACCCCCAACCAAGTTGTTGAACCCAGCTTCAAAGTTTAGTCTCATTGTCTGTAACTCAGTTTCACCTGGACCACATCAAGAATGTTAACTTCATCATCATTACTTTTTTTGCATATCTTTCCTTCATTTGTTCAATATCTCTCCACATCACCGTCTATATCTCTCCTTTCCCTTTCCCCCCTGACTCTCAGAAGGGTCTCGGCCCGAAACGTCGCCCCTTTCCTTCTCTCCAGAGATGCTAAAAAGTAACTATGATAAAGCAAACAGGTCGTTGTCAGCGGTGGGTGAGATGAACACGAGTTGTGGATGATGATGGGACTCGACAAGCCAACTTTGACATTGGTCCAAGGGACATGGGTGGGGGGAGGGGGTGGGGGGGGGGGGGGGTATGGGGGGAGTGGGAGGGGGGGGGGGGGAGGAGGGGGGGGGGGGGGCGGGGGGGGGAGGGGGGGGGGGGGGGGGGGGGGGGGGGGGGGGGGGTGGGATAGGGGGGGGGGTGGGGGAGGGGGAGGGAGGGGGAGGGGATGGAGGGGGGGGGGGGAGGAGGGGGAGGGGGGGTGGAGGGGGAGGGGGAGGGGGGGGAGGGGGGGGGGGGGGGGGGGGAAGGGGGGGGGGGGATGGAGGGGGAGGGTGGGAGGGGGGGGGATGGGGAGGGGGGGAGGGGGGGGGGTGGGAGGGGGAGGGGGGGGGGGAGGGTGAAGGGGGAGGGTTGGGGGGAGGGGAGGGGGGGGGGGAAGGGGAGGGGGAGGGGATGGAGGGGGAGGGGGGGGGGGGAGGGGGAGGGGTGGAGGGGGGGGGGGAAAGGGGGAGGGGGAGGGGATGGAGGGGGAGGGGATGGAGGGGGAGGGGGAGGGGGGAGGGGGAGGGGATGGAGGGGGGAGGGGGTGGAGGGGGAGGGGATGGGGCGGGGGTGGAGGGGGAGGGGGAGGGGGGGGTGATGGAGGGGGAGGGGGTGGAGGGGAGGGGATGGAGGGGGAGGGGATGGTGGGGGAGGGGATGGAGGGGGAGGGGGGTGGAGGGGGAGGGGGGAGGGGATGGAGGGGGAGTGGGTGGGGGGGAGGGGGGTGCTGGAGGGGGAGGGGGGGGAGGGGGGGAGGGGGAGGGGATGGAGGGGGAGGGGATGGAGGGGGAGTGGGGGAGGGGAGGGGGGAGGGGATGGAGGGGGAGTGGGTGGAGGGGGGAGGGGGAGTGGGTGGAGGGGGAGGGGATGTAGAGGGAGGGGTTACTTAATGTTAGAGACATCAATATTCACGCCGCTGGGTTGTAAACTGCGCAAGCGCTGACGTGCCAACGACCACGGTCGCTAGAGTCCAATTTAACCCGAAAAAAAGTACAGGGACCCCTGAATAATTAGATAGATTATTGTCGTGAACCCCAGGGGATATCGGCTGGGATTGGCAGCTTTAGAGGCATTTCTCCCTCGCGCAGAGACAGGCAGAGAAATGACCGTATTTACATTTCACACCAGTGGATGGAGAGAGTGAGAGGCAAATAGAAAGATAACGAGAGAGAGACAATGCTTTACTTGTGGGTGGAGGAAATCAAACGGACATCGTAACCTCCAAAGATCCAAATAGTAAATTTGGAAGAAACTTTTTTTTACTTGGAGATGATTGAGAACTAAGGGCGGTGTTGCTCCCTCTCAGCGCCAGAGACCCGAGTTCGATCCTGACTACGGGTGCTGTCTGTATGGAGTTTGTACGTTCTCCCCGTGACCTGCGTGGGCTTTCTCCGGGTTCTTTGGTTTCCTCCCACTCGCCAAAGACGTGCAGGTTTGTTGGCTATTTGACTCGGTTAAAAACATGTAAATTGTCCGAAGTGTGTGTAGGATAGCACGGGGATCGCTGGTCGGCACGGACTCGGAGGGCTGAAGGGCCTGTTTCCACAGTGTGTATCTCGAAACTAAACTAAAACTCTTAAACAGTGACGTGCTGTGGGTTTCGAGTCGTTCAGAGGCATATGATATGAATACATTTAAAGGCAAGTCGACACGTATATGTGCGAGAGAGAGAATGAAGGAGAAGAATTATTCAGGAGGAAATTGGCAAGTGGTTTAGACTGTGTGTTAAATGTAAGTTTATACTGGCTACCACAGAGCATATTTTATGGAGAAGTGTAAATTTAAAGAGATACAGATGTTGCAAATCTGAAACTAAACCAGAAAATGCTGGAAGCACTCACCAGGTCAGGCAGCATCTGTGGAAAGGGAATAACATTCCAGGTTGGAGATGCTGACTGACATATAACCATATAACAATTACAGCACGGAAACAGGCCATCTCGGCCCTACAAGTCCATGCCGAACAAATTTTTTTTTTCCCCCTTAGTCCCACCTGCCTGCACTCGTACCATAACCCTCCATTCCCTTCTCATCCATATGCCTATCCAATTTATTTTTAAATGATACCAATGAACCTGCCTCCACCACTTCCACTGGGAGCTCATTCCACACCGCCACCACTCTCTGCGTAAAGAAGTTCCCCCTCATATTACCCCTAAACTTCTGTCCCTTAATTCTGAAGTCATGTCCTCTTGTTTGAATCTTCCCTATTCTCAAAGGGAAAAGCTTGTCCACATCAACTCTGTCTATCCCTCTCATCATTTTAAAGACCTCTATCAGGTCCCCCCTTAACCTTCTGCGCTCCAGAGAATAAAGACCTAACTTATTCAACCTATCTCTGTAACTTAGTTGTTGAAACCCAGGCAACATTCTAGTAAATCTCCTCTGTACTCTCTCTATTTTGTTGACATCCTTCCTATAATTGGGCGACCAAAAAATGTACACCATACTCCAGATTTGGTCTCACCAATGCCTTGTACAATTTTAACATTACATCCCAGCTTCTATACTCAATGCTCTGATTTATAAAGGCTAGCACACCAAAAGCTTTCTTTACCACCCTATCTATATGAGATTCCACCTTCAAGGAACTATGCACGGTTATACCCAGATCCCTCTGTTCAACTGTATTCTTCAATTCCCTACCATTTACCATGCTGAGTGTTGCCAGCAGTTTCTGTTTTTTCTTCTAATGGAGAATTAGAATTGGAATGCCCTTATTGTCATTCAGACAAACAAAGGTTTGAACGATATGTCGTTCCCTGCAGTCATAGCAGCAAAAAAAACAACCACACACACACACACAATTAACGCAGTTCCACACAAAAATCCATTCACAGTGAATCTCCAAACATCTCCTCACTGTGATGGAAAGCAATAGTCTTATCTCTTCCCTGTTCTTGGTTTAGTTTAGTTTAGAGATACAGCGCAGAAACAGGCCCTTCAGCCCACCGAGTCTGTACCGACCAGCGATCCCCGTACACTAACACTACCCTACGCACACCAGGGACAATTTTGCACTTATACCAAACCAATTAGCCTACAAACCTGCACGTCTTTAGAGTGTGGGAGGACACCGAACCAACGCAGGTCACGGGGAGAAGGTACAAACTCCGTACAGACAGCACCCGTAGTTGGGATCGAACCCATGTCTCTGGAGCTGCCCGGTTGGTGAGTTTTTGAAGGAGCTGGCTCGGACATGAAGGGCAGAATGTCCTCCTTCGATACTGCCTCATTCTCTGACTCTCGGACCCCACCCTATATCAGGCTGACCAGTTGAAGGAAGGATGGTGGATAATACTGGACTGGTGATTCACGTGGAGATCAGGCACTAACACAACATTTAAGAAACATGTGGACAGGTTTAGAGAGATATGGGCCAAATGCAGGTGCAGATGGGACATGTTGGCCAAAGGGCCTGTGTCCACACTGTATCTCTCATGACTCAATAACTCTGAATAACGCTAGAGGCAGGAAACATGTTCCTGATGTTGGGGGAGTCCAGAACCAGGGGCCACACAGTTGAAGAATAAGGAGTAAGCCATTTAGAACGGAGACGAGGAAACACTTTTTCTCACAGAGAGTTGTGAGTCTGTGGAATTCTCTGCCTCAGAGGGCGGTGGAGGCAGGTTCACTGGATGTTTTCAAGAGAGATGCATTTCGTTGTCTCTGTACTGTACACTGACAATGACAATTAAATTGAATCTGAATCTGAATCTGAATCTGAGAGAGCTAGATAGGGCTCTTAAAAATAGCAGAGTAAGGGGATATGGGGAGAAGGCAGGAACGTGGTACTGATTGGGGATGATCAGCCATGATTACATTGAATGGCGGTGCTGGCTCGAAGGGCCGAATGGCCTACTCCTGCACCTATTGTCTATTGTCTATTGAAAGTATAAAATGTTTTGCAGTTTTTTGTTTTCCTTATACGGGGTATATTTTTTAAATCACAAATAAAGCTTATTTTTGAAAGTAAGTTGAAAAGCAGTATTCCCAAAGTGCTGCCATAACGCCAGTGACTGGAAAATTCAACAAGTAAGCAATACTCCCTTCTAATGAAAAGAAAATCTTTGTTCAGGCCCCATTGCACCATATGGCTCCACTAAGACAAATATGCAATATTGTTATGAGATTCTAAGTTGTTTGCCAACAATTCTTGGTCTCAGTTCCAGAGTGGGATCTCATCCAAGTGCCTGATGAACCTCATAGATTTCAGCAATACTGTTTTATGGAACTTTCACATGCAGACCACATACCGATCGAAAAACAAAACGGGTTCTCCAGCTTCCCGTGCTGGAGTTCTCTGGTCCAAGAAAGTGTCTACCTGTCTCAAAATACACAATTCCAACCTGCACCAAGAGGTTTTCCCTTTTCATTGAAGGCACCGGATTCCTGATCCATCCGCGCTGCCTCCTATAAAATGTTCCTAATGATCAAATTGTTGCGGTGATTATACCAGGAATGCTTTTTCCCACTGCCTAATGTGTCCTCGAAACATGGCATGAAAATCCAAGCATTTCTCCCCAACAGCAACCGATGGTATTTGACTCAAGCTGCTGACTAAAGGGCCTGTCCCACTTACGCAACCTTTACAGGCGGCTGCCGGCAACCTCAGAGGTAGCAGACATTTGCAACATGTTGAAAATTCAGTGGCGACCAGAAAGACGCTACGGCTCTTTGTAGACCTCTGACGACCATAGGAGACCTCTCCTCTCATGAGAGGTCTCCTATGGTCCTGAGAGGTCTCCTATGGTCCTGAGAGGTCTCCTATGGTCCTGAGAGGTCCCCTATGGTCCTGAGAGGTCCCCTATGGTCCTGAGAGGTATGGAGAAAAGGCAGGTACAGGATACTGATTGGGGATGATCAGCCATGATCATATTGAATGGCAGTGCAGGCTCGAAGGGCCGAATGGCCTACTCCTGCACCTAATTTCTATGTTTCTTTGTTTCTATGTTTCAGGTCAATAGACATTAGACAATAGGTGCAGGAGTAGAGGCCATTCAGCCATTCAGCACCGCCATTCAATGTGATCATGGCTGATCATCCCCAATCAGTACCCCGTTCCTGCCTTCTCCCCATATCCCCTGACTCCGCTATCTTTAAGAGCCCTATCTAGCTCTCTCTTGAAAGCATCCAGAGAACCTGCCTCCACCGCCCTCTGAGGCAGAGAATTCCACAGACCTTTGTTTCCCGGGGGCTGGGAGCCTCCTGTAGCCGATACCTCGAGGGGGCGGTGGACTGGACCCCAGTCCCCTCTCCTCTCCTCCAGCCTCACACCTAGCCCCTTCATGTCCGTCATGTTATACCAGCATGGGCAGTTCCTTGTGTCTACAATTGTCGTGCAAGTTCAGTTTCTTGATACTGCTGCAGATATATATTTGGAGGTCAGGCCAACTGCAACTTACTAAGCGTTAGTCTATACACCGCTATTTTAAAACATCTTCAGTGTTAAAAAGCTGTTGGTTCTAAGATTAAGCTGTCTCGATACTATTTATTTTCTTTCTGTGGGATAAAACGGTCTATAAATTGAGCTGGTGGATGGATATCCTTGCTCAACGCTAAAATCCACCTAACACAGCAGGCACACCCTGCAACCTCGATCAAAAGTCAAGAGTATTTAATTGGCAACGGAACCAGGAAATCCCTACTTGTTTAACGAGATTATCGAGCTTTCTCGAGCCCATTAATGCAACAACACACAAATAAATATGCAACGACCAATAATGCAATAACTTCATAATTTGCAACCATGTCTTGGACGGCACGGTGGTGCAGCGGTAGAGTTGCTGCCTCACAGCGCCAGAGACACAGGTTCAACCCTGACTACGGGTGCTGTCTGTGTGGAGTTTGCACGTTCTCCCCTTGACCTACGTGGGTTTTCTCCGGGTGCTCCGGTTTCCTCCCGCACTACAAAGACGTGCAGGTTTGTAGGTCGATTGGCTTTGGTAAAAATTGTAAATTGTCCCTAGTTGTGTAGGTTAGTGCCAGTGTACAGGGTGATTGCCAAGGTATGTAAATAGTTGCACGCATACAAAGTTACAAACCCCCCCCCCCCCCCCCCCCCCCCGCGTCAGTGCCCCCCTCCTCCCTCCCTCGCTGTGCCCCCCCCCCACGCCAGGTCCAACCTCCCCCTATCGGACCCTGTCCTGGACACCTCCGTGACGCCGACCCAGGCCCCAGCCGTGGGCTCCACAGATCCAGGGGCCGTCGGCTGGCGGCGGTGAGCGGGCTCCGACCCACGGGAGTTCCGGCCTCGCTGACTAAAGGCCGTGTCCCACTTGCCGATTTTTTTCGGCGACTGCCGGCAACATTGACTGACGTATCAGGTCATGAAAATTACGCGCCGTGACGCGGCGACGTGCCGTTACGCGCCGTTACACGCCGTGACGTGCCGTGATGCGCCGTGACGTGCCGTGATGCGCCGTGACGTGCCGTGACGTGCCGTGATGCGCCGTGACGTGCCGTGATGCGCCGTGACGTGACGCGCCGTGACGTGCCGTGACGTGCCATGACGTGCCGTGACGCGCCGTGACGCGTGACGCGCCGTGACGTGCCGTGATGTGCCGTGACGACGTATTGACGCGCGGTGATTTTTCACGTGTCGCAGCATTTTTTGTGTCGCCGCTTGGTTTTGAAAAGTTCAAGATCTTTTGGCGAGACCGATTTGACGATGGCAATCGCCGAAAAAATCGCCAAGTGGGACAGGCCCTTTAGGCCAAACCAAAGGTCATAGAAGCTTCACAAGAAACTGTCCTGGCGATATCCATCTCGTCCGCCAGTCTCCCCGTCTCCACCACTCCCATTAGGCAGGTTTGGAAAAACATTCTGTCTAAAAAAGCCACCAGTTTGGTGGGAATCAAAGGTTATTCATAGCTGAACAGATATTTTATCAATAAAACAACAAGCTCGATGATGATAAGGTTCTGATGTCATGCCACTGGGGTTTCTGAAATAAAAGGACATGTTATTCTCGACATTCTTGTTTTTCAGATTACTCATGAGTTGAGTTGAGTTCAGTTTAGAGATACAGCGCGGAAACAGGCCCTTCGGCCCACCGAGCCCGTGCCGACCAGCGATCCCCGCACACTAACACTGTCCTACACACACACACACACACACACACACTAGGGACAATTTACAATTTTTACCAAAGCCAATTAACCTTCACGCCTGTACGTCTTTGGAATGTGGGAGAAAACCGGAGCACCCGGTGAAAACCCACGCAGGTCACAGGAGGAACGTGCAAACTGCACACAGACAGACAGCAAGATAAAGATGAAGTAGATGGGAGGTCAGGACCGCTCTTTAGTTGGTGAGAGGATGGTTCAGTTGCCCGATGACAGCCGGGAAGAAACTGTCCCTGAATCTGGAGGTGTGTGCGTTCGTTTTCACACTTCTGTACCTCTTGCCCGATGGGAGAGGGGAGAAGAGGGAGTGGCCGGGGGTGAGACTGGTCCTTGATGAGATGCTGCTGGCCTTGCTGAGGCAGCGTGAGGTGTAGATGGAGTCGCTGGAAGGGAGGTTGGTTTGTGTTTAAGAAGGAACTGCAGATGCTGGAGAATCGAAGGTACGCAAAAAAAGCTGGAGAAACTCAGCGGGTGCAGCAGCATCTATGGATAGATTCGATTAGACACAAAATGAAAAAACTAGGCAACGCGTTCGGGCCGAAACCCGTTCTTTCTTCAGAGAGTTCCGAAGAAGGGTCTCGTGAAACATCATGAGATGCTGCCGGCTGCTGCGTCCACAATTCTATGCCTTAAAAATACCAGTTGATTTGGATGTGAGGTAGCTTGGATGAAGAGCTGAGTTTCTTGTCAAAGAATAAATGAAATTCTGTTTTCACGGTGGATAAAACTACGGAGGCTTCAATATAATGTATACCAGAGCATGTTCCATTGCAGTTGGTTCGGCATAGCGCCCTGGAGAGGAAAAGATACGTAGCAGAAGTTAGGCTCTGTTCGGCCATCGAACGTCGCTACTCCGCCATCAAGGACAATCTTGGCCACACACACATGATCTTGTTCAAGGTCCCCTGACTAACCCAGGTTCAGGAATTACTCCCCACAGCCATAAACTCAACTGAAACCCATACCAATCAAGAAATATTTAAGAAGGAACTGCAGATGCTGGAAAATCGAAGGTAGACAAAAGTGCTGGAGATACTCAGCGGGTGCAGCAGCATCTATGGAGCGAAGGAAATAGGCAATGTTTCGGGCCGAAACCCTTCTTCAGACTATTGGGGGGTGGGAGGGGAGAAGGAAGGAAAAAGGGAGGAGGAGGAGCCCGAGGGCGGGGGGATGGGAGGAGACAGCTCGAGGGTTAAGGAAGGAGAGGAGACAGCAAGGGCTAACAAAATTGGGAGAATTCAACGTTAATGCCATCAGGACGCAAACTACCCAGGCGGAATATGAGGTGCTGTTCCTCCAATTTCCGCTGTTGCTCACTCTGGCAATGGAGGAGACCCAGGACAGAGAGGTCGGATTGGGAATGGGAGGGGGAGTTGAAGTGCTGAGCCACCGGGAGGTCAGGTTGGTTATTGCGGACTGAGCGGAGGTGTTCGGCGAAACGATCGCCCAACCCAAAGAATTTCATTGTCCTATCTGGGGCACATGACAATAAACTCACTTGTGTATTGCACGTGCTGTATCGCTCAGCTGCTGTGGTTACCATACTGATTAACCAGGGCTGAGACTGAGACACAAAGTACAAGAAGTCAACTGATATGAACAGGATTTATAACTGCGGAAGGCAGCAGATGAGGAGAACTATCCTTGTTTCAGGTCAACATGACTCGCTGAGAAAGTCAGAGATTTTGCAGAAAGCTGTTTAAGTTTAATGTGGGAAGGAACTGCAGGTGCTGGTTTACACCAGTGCTGTGGTGTAAACCAGTGCTGGAGCAACTCAGTGCTGGAGCAACTCAGCGGGACAGGCAACACCTCTGGAGAGAAGGAATAGGTGGCGTTTCGGGTCGAGACCCTTCTTCGGACTGAGAGTCAGAGGAGAGGGAAACGAGAGGTCTGAAAAGGTTCAGAATAAATCATAGCCGGCACTGATGACCAAGGAAAGGTGGAGCCCACAATGGTCCATTGTTGGCTGTGGAAGGGGTGATAACGAAGGGGTATATGGATGCGAGCAGTGGAGCTAACAGGATGATTAGGGTGGGGGAGGAGGGACGGAGAGAGAGGGGATGCAAGGGTTTACTTGAAGTTAGAGAAGTCAGTGTTCATACCGCTGGGGTGCAAGCTGCCCAAGTGAAATATGAGATGCTGTCCCTCCAATCTGTGTGTGGCCTCACTCCGACAGTGTGACAGATGAATGGCAGACAGATGGAGCCCAAGGGTCATCAAGCCTTACAATAGTAGGGGAGTCTCTTGTTTCGAGTAGCGGGATCAAGAACCAGAGGGCATAGGTTTAAGGTGAGAGGGGTAAGATTTAATAGGAACCAGAAGGGTAACTTTTTTTACATAAAAGGCGGAGGGTGCATGGAACGAGCTGCCGGAGGAGGTAGTTGAGGCAGGGACTATCCCAACGTTTAAGAAACAATTAGCCAAGTACATGGATAAGATGGGTTTGGAGGGACATGGATTAAATGCGGGCAGGTGGGACTAGTGGGACTAGTGGGTCATGTTGGCCGATGGGGGTTGGTTGGGCTGAAGGGCCTGTTACCACGCTGCATCATTCTATGAGTCTATGACTCTACATCTTGGCCTCATGTTCAGCACCACATTGTGGGCCGAATGGCCTCTCCCTGTGCTCTACTGATCTGTTTTCTTATATCTTTCCTTTGCCCTGAGAGACAAATAGATAATAGTCCGAAGAAGGGTCTCGACCCGAAACGTCACCCATTCCTTCTCTCCAGAGATGCTGCCTGTCCCGCTGAGTTACTCCAGCATTTTGTGTCTATCTTTGGCTTAAACCAGCACCTGCAGTTCCTTCCTACACAATAGATTTTGTCTTATCTTGAATTTTCAAACAAATTCTGAAAGGAAAAGCACCCCTCCCATTTTTTTTAAACAGCGTCCCAAGCCCCTGTGTGTAGATAACACTCCTTGTGTTGTTTTGTTTCCTATGTGTCATCAATTCTCTTTGGAAATATGGTGACATAAGCAAGAAAATAAAACAAGGAGTTGGAGCAGGAGTAGGCCCAAAAGCCTGTCATTCGGTTCCATAAGTCAATATCATGGTTTATCTGATCTTTGAGCTTTAGTTTATCTTGCAACTCGATACACATAATCCTCGATGACCCTTCAGTACAAAGTCCAGCTTTCATAGACTCAAAATATACCCAATGAGGAGGAAGACTGACTGAACTTTATTGCCTCCATCATAGCGATCACCATCGTTTTAGCATTCTTTTCATTGTGCTGTGTTCTTTTAATTGCATGGGTGCATGGCAACTCAAAAAATGTCACTCTACCTTAAATGGTGCCTGTGACAATGAATTTGAATTTGATTTAAAATCCATTACTCTCTGAAACAGAGGTCTCTAGGGTTTCGGCCCGAAAGTTGCAGTGGCAGCAGTGACAGCGGAGACCCGACTCGGTCCCGGAGCTGTGGCGGAGGCAGCGACCACCTGCGGAGTTTGATTCGTTGCCTCGGCGCAGAGGGAGAACTAAGAGGGAAGAGACAGAGACTTTAAGATTTTGCCATCCACCACAGTGAGGAGGTGTTTGGTGAACTCACTGTGGTGGATGTTGATTGTGTGTTTTGTCATTTTTTTAATTATATGTATGACTGCAGGGAAACAAAATTTCGTTCAGACCGAAAGGTCTGAATGACAATAAACAAATCTAATCTAATCTAATCTAATCTAATCTAATCTAATCTAATCTAAAGAAACGTTGCCTATTTCCTTCGCTCCATAGATGCTGCCTCACCCGCTGAGTTTCTCCAGCACTTTTGTCCACTCTAAAGACACATTACCTTCTGAGACGGAATTCCTCCTCATAATGTCCTTATCTTGAGATTTAGTTTGGTTTAGTTTAGTTTAGTTTAGAGATACAACACGAAAAAACGGCCCTTCGGCCCACCGAGTCCGTGCTGACCAGTGATCCCCGCAGACTAACACCATCCTACACACACTAGGGACAATTTATAATTTTTACCAAGGCCAAATTAACCTGCATTTTACAATTATACCAAGCCAGTTAACCTCCAAAACTGCACGTCTTTGGAGTGTGGGAGGAAAACACAGCACCCGGAGAAAACCCACGCAGGTCACGGGGAGAACGTGCAAACTCCGTACAGACAGCACCCGTAGTCAGGATCGAACTTGGGTCTCTGGTGCTGTGAGGCAGCAACTCTACCCGCTGTGCCACCGTGCCATCTGATATTGTCACCTGATTCTTGACTCCCACATATCAAGTGAAATATCCCCTCACAGCACCAGAGACTCCGGTTCGATCCTGACCTCGGGTGCTGTCTTTGTGGAGTTTGTACGTTCTCCCCGTGACTGTGCGGATTTGTGGGTTAATTGGCCCTCTGAAAGGTGCCCCTGGTGTATAGGGAGTGGTGAGATAACTATTTTACCATCACACCATTTAAGAAACATTTAGACAGGTGCATGGATAGGACAGGTTTAGAGGGATATGGGCCAAATGCAGGCAGGTGGGACTGGGGGTATAGATGGGGCATGTTTGCCAGCATGGCCAGTTGGGCCGAATGGCCTGTTTTATACTGTACGACTATATGTCTATGACACTGTAACTAGTATGAAGGGGGTGATGGGCGGTGTGGACTCTGAGGGATGAAGGGCCTGTTTCATTACTGTATCTCGAAACCAAAAGGTCTTGAAGAAACGGGTGATAAAATGTTTGTGGCCGCTGGATTGAGCTGTGGTGTCATAAACATTCCAGTTCAACTATCCTCCATCTCATTATGGAAAATAATTAGCCTGAATATTTCTTCGCCAACTCACATGGGAAACACTTCAGATCCAAACAAAACATGTCGATAAATTCCTTCAAAGAATAATTGGCTTGGAACTAGATTCCAAAAACAGCATCAAACTTACAATGACACGTATTTCTGTAAATACAGTTTCATTGAGTGACTTCACCATCTGCCCCAGACATAGGTAGCAGGAGCGTGAAGGTCCTCTCGCATGGTGCCAACTCATTAGGATGAGGGGGAAATCTTTTAGGACCGAGATGAGAAAAACATTTTTCACACAGAGAGTGGTGAATCTGTGGAATTCTCTGCCACAGAAGGTAGTTGAGGCCACAGTTCATTGGCTATATTTAAGATTGAGTTAAGTCAAGTCAAGTCAAGTCAAGTTTATTTGTCACATACACATACGAGATGTGCAGTGAAATGAAAGTGGCAATGCTCGCGGAACAACAAAACAACCAAACAAATTATAAACACAATCATAACACACATATTATTTTACATAATAGATGTGGCCCTTGTGGCTAAAGGGATCAGGGGGGTATGGAGAGAAGGCAGGTACAGGATATTGAGTTGGATGATCAGCCATGATCATATTGAATGGCGAATGGTGCCGGCTCGAAGGGCCGAACTAGTGCGAATGGTGATCGATGGTCACTGTGGATTGTTTCCACACTGTATCTCTCTAAACTAAACTCACCAGCTACCCGGTAAATTTAAGGTAGACAAAAGTGCTGGAGATACTCAGTGGGAGAGGCAGCATCTATGGAGCGAAGGAAATAGGCAACGTTTCGGGCCGAAACCCTTAAGGGTTTCGGCCCGAAACGTTGCCTATTTCCTTAATGCCTCTGTCCCATTTAGAATAGGCGACGTCTCGGGCCGAAACTCTTCTTCAGACTGATGCAGGGTGGGGGTGGGTGGTCTGAAGAAGGGTTTCGGCCTGAGACGTCAAGCTACGGCAGATGCTGCTGCACCCGCTGAGTTTCTCCAGCACTTTTGTCTACCTTCGATTTTCCAGCATCTGCAGTTCCTTCTTGAACGGTAAATATTAGCCGAGCGGATACTTTGATATATTGTAAACAGCGGATGAGACAGACTTGAAAACACACCATGCCACCAAATGTAATTAAACTGCTGGGGTGAAAAGTGGAACAATTGTCCGAGTAAGAATCCCGGAATAAATGTCCTCATTATAGTTTCAGTGTCATTAAGGGCCGGTCCCACGAGCATGCGGCCTGCTTGCGGCGAGCGCGACTAAACCGGAAGCGGGGGCCGCGCGGAGGTCGAGTGAGTGACGTGAAGTCCGAGGGAAGTTCTCGCGTGACGTACGGCATCAAGACGTTGCGCACGCCCGTCAAGGCGGTACGTACGTCCTCAATGTGGCTGCGGGCCGGCAGGCCGTTGTTGCGCGGAATTTTTGAACACGGTCAGTTTTTCGGAGCCCCGTGCGATGTCGGGACCAGCTCCGCACAACTCCATACGGCTCCGGCGATCGAAGTGGGACCGGCCCCGCGAGGCCATACAGCTCAAGTGACCACGTTAGGTCGCGCTTGCCGCATGCAGTCGCACGCTGGTGGGACCGGCCATTTAGGCATTGGCTTATTCACTAAACGCCATGGAAGTAAGTTTGTTGCCAAATATTGCGGTCATCGTAGCCTTAGTTCCAAGTCGGGTTCGAACTGACAAATAGATGATAAATGCTGGTTTTGTCAGGCACTTCATATGTGATGACAGTTCTCTAATGCTGGTTGGTTGAAGAGAGTTAAGGAAACATGAACCACTGCATTCAAATGACATTTGTAATCTAATTTAAATCATTAATTCACGCCAAGGTTGAGCTGACCCACTAAACATTCAGCAAATACTCCAGTGACAACAGAGTTATGGTGCAGCAGCATCTATGGAGCTAAGGAAATAGGCAACGTTTCGGGCCGAAACCCTTCTGGAAATAGGCAACGTTTCGGGCCGAAACCCGCAAGGGTTTCGGCCCGAAACGTTGCCTATTTCCTTAGCTCCATAGATGCTGCTGCACCCGCTGAGTTACTCCAGCACTCTGTGAAACGTCACCTATCCATGTTCTCCACAGATGCTGCCTGACCCGCTGAGTTACTCCAGCATTTTGTGTCTATCTTCATCTCAACCAACAAACTCACATGACCTTGGAGTGTGGGTGGACACAGGGGCGCCCGGAGTAAAACCACTCGGTGACAACGTGCAAACTCCGTACAGACAGCACCCGTAGTCAGGATCGAACCCGGGTCTCTTGGTGCTGGAGTAACTCAGCGGGTCAGGCAGCATCTGTGGAGAACATGGATAGGTGACGTTTCACAGAGTGCTGGAGTAACTCAGCGGGTCAGGCAGCATCTGTGGAGCTAAGGAAATAGGCAACATCTATGGAGCTAAGGAAATAGGCAACGTTTCGGGCCGAAACCCTTCCGGGTTTCGGCCCAAAACGTTGCCTATTTCCAGAAGGGTTTCGACCCGAAACGTTGCCTATTTCCTTCGCTCCATAAATGCTGCTGCACCATAACTCAGCGGGTCAGGCAGCATCTGTGGAGAACATGGATAGGTGACGTTTCACAGAATGCTGGAGTAACTCAGCGGGTCAGGCAGCATCTGTGGAGAACATGGATAGGTGCCGTTTCTCAGCGTCTTATAGAGGCTCGATGGGCCGAATGGCCTAATTCTGCTCCTATCAATTATGAACTTATGAACTGAGCACTTTAGGTGGGGATGGGGAATGGATGCAACTCGGAACCATTTGTGCCGACCAAACAGAGTGTTAAGGAACCGCTGAGAGAAGGGCACATCCATGGGCAAGAAGGGCATTAGCCAAGTGTAATGTCATCCACTCTGCTTGTCAAGGGAGCTGGGGGTTCCTGCCAAGCGGATGTAGAGCGGTGTAATGGAACTGAACAGGCAAATAATTGTTCGTTGCAGGTGTGGAGGCCGGCAGCTGTGCGATGGGCCATTCTGTACACTTGGCACAGATTATTGATCTCAGCGACAGGCCGGTGTAACCTAACCCACAAAACAAGTGGGAAGTTATTTGGGAGTGGTGTCTATGAGTGGTCTAACCGAGAAGCAGGTTTATGCAGGCTTTTCATATTCATGCTACCAGTTTGAAGGAAGGGTCTCGACCCGAAACATCACCCATTCCTTCCATCCAGAGATGCTGCCTGTCCCGCTGAGTTACTCCAGCATTTTGTGTCTATCCTCCAATTAGTTTAGTTCAGAGATACAGCATGGAATACAGCAGGCAGTGAAGAAAGAGTATGGTATGTTAGCATTCATGGCAAAAGGATTTGAGTATAGGAGCAGGGAGGTTCTACTGCAGTTGTACAGGGTCTTGGTGAGACCACACCTGGAGTATTGCGTACAGTTTTGGTCTCCAAATCTGAGGAAGGACATTATTGCCATAGAGGGAGTGCAGAGAAGGTTCACCAGACTGATTCCTGGGATGTCAGGACTGTCTTATGAAGAAAGACTGGATAGACTTGGTTTATACTCTCTAGAATTTAGGAGATTGAGAGGGGATCTTATAGAAACTTACAAAATTCTTAAGGGGTTGGACAGGCTAGATGCAGGAAGATTGCTCCCGATGTTAGGGAAGTCCAGGACAAGGGGTCACAGCTTAAGGATAAGGGGGAAATCCTTTAAAACCGAGATGAGAAGAACTTTTTTCACACACAGAGTGGTGAATCTCTGGAACTCTCTGCCGCAGAGGGTAGTCGAAGCCAGTTCATTGGCTATATTTAAGAGGGAGTTAGATGTGGCCCTTGTGGCTAAGGGGATCAGAGGGTATGGAGAGAAGGCAGGTACAGGATACTGAGTTGGATGATCAGCCATGATCATATTGAATGGCGGTGCAGGCTCGAAGCACTGAAACAGGCCCTTCAGCCCACCGAGTGACTGCTCTCAATTACCCGTTCACACTAGTTCCACCTTATCCCACTCTCTCCACACGAGGGGGCAATTTACAGAGGGCCCATTGACCTACAAACCCACACGCCCTTTGGAGTGTGGGAGGAAACCCGAGCTCCTGGATGAAACCCACGTGGTCACAGGGAGAACATCATGGAAATTCCACACGTCTTTGGGATGTGGGAGGAAACCGTGTCTCTGGCGTTGTGAGGCAGCAACTCTACTGCTGCGCCACTGTGTTACCGGATCAGGCGGCATCCCTGGAGAACACGGTAGTGCGATGTTTTGGGTCGGGATCTTATACATCCCAAAATAAAAGCTGTTATGGTAAATCAAAAAAACAAGTTGCCGTCGGTGCTGGCTCGAAGGGCCAAATGGCCTACTCCTGCACCTATTGTCTATTGTCTATAAATGCCCCTGATACTATCAACCTTGTTATCTCCCTGCCCAATTAACCCGTGCGAACTGTGTATATGCATTTAAAGATGTTTCTATTCCTTTATACCTCTTGGTATTCCACAAGTTGATGTGTATCTAGAATCCACCCATAAATGGAGATCGACACAAAGTGCTGGAGTAACTCAAATGGTCAGTCCCGATCCAAGACATCACCTATCCATGTTCTCCACAGATGCTGCCTGACCCGCTGAGTTACTCCAGCACTCTGTGAAACGTCACCTATCCATGTTCTCCACAGATGCTGCCTGACCTGCTGAGTTATGGTGCAGCAGCATCTATGAAACTAAGGACCTATCCATGTTTCGGGCCGAAATCCTTCTGGAAATAGGCTGACGTTTCGGGCCGAAACCCTTACGGGTTTCGGCCCTAAACGTTGCCTATTTCCTTAGCTCCATAGATGCTGCCTGACCCGCTGAGTTACTCCAGCACTCTGTGAAACGTCACCTATCCATGTTCTCCACAGATGCTGCCTGACCCGCTGAGTTACTCCAGCACTCTGTGAAACGTCCCCTATCCATGTTCTCCACAGATGCTGCCTGACCCACTGAGTTACTCCGGCACTCTGTGAAACGTCACCTATCCATGTTCTCCACAAGTGCTGCCTGACCCGCTGAGTTACTCCAGCACTCTGTGAAACGTCACCTATCCATGTTCTCCACAGATGCTGCCTGACCCACTGAGTTACTCCGGCACTCTGTGAAACGTCACCTATCCATGTTCTCCACAGATGCTGCCTGACCCGCTGAGTTACTCCAGCACTCTGTGTCTATCTCAGTCACAAACCAGCATCAGCACTTCTTTGTTTCTACATAAATAGAGATTCCTTGCCTCAGGCTTGGCAATCTAAAAACCAACTTGACTAAAGGAAACTAGGTCATTAAGAAAAATAAATAACAATTACCTTCGTCAACTAATTATTCTCGTTGCTCCAGTGTCAACTAACAATACAAAACCTCTAATGTAACAGCACCCTACACAATTCCTCTCCCAAGGATTCACAGAGACAGATGTGGAGGCCAAGTCTTTGGGTATTCTTAAGCCCCTGTCCCACTGTACGAGGTAATTCAAGAGGTCTCCCGAATTAAAAAAAAAAATCAGAGATGTAGCGGGTTCGTCGGAGCTCGGACGTCTCTTAGCGGCTCGTAACTCTCACGGCAGGTACTCTGGAAACAGGATAAACTCGTGAACTTTTTTCAACAGCGTTAAAAATGTCCACGAGAGCCCCCAGTACCTAGGAACGGCTATTATCGTAATTCTCCGAGTTCGAATCAGGGGAAACTTGGGAGAGCTCTTGAATTAACTTGTACAGTGGGACAGGGGCATTGACAGATTTTCGATTAGTACGGGTGTCAGTGGTTATGGGGAGAAGGCAGAAGAATGGGATTGAGAGGAAAGGTAGATCAGCCATGATTGAATGATGTAGACTTGATGGGCCGAATGGCCTAATTCTATTCCTATTCCTTATGACCTTATGACTAAACGACTAGTGAACAGTCCTGAGCTACCATCTACCTTATTGGAGACCCTGGATCGGTCTTTACTGGACTTTATCTTGCATTAAACATTAATCATGTTATTCCCTTTATCCTGTACGTACACTGTGAAGGCTTGACAGGAGAGAGGAAGGAACTGCAGATGCTGGTTTACATCAAAGATAGACACAAAATGCTGGAGTAACTCAGTGGGACAGGCAACATAGAAACATAGAAATTAGGTGCAGGAGTAGGCCATTCGGCCCTTCGAGCCTGCACCGCCATTCAATATGATCATGGCTGATCATCCAACTCAGTATCCTGTACCTGCCTTCTCTCCATACCCCCTGATCCCCTTAGCCACAAGGGCCACATCTAACTCCCTCTTAAATATAGCCAATGAACTGGCCTCAACTACCCTCTGTGGCAGAGAGTTCCAGAGATTCACCACTCTCTGTGTGAAAAAGTTCTTCTCATCTCGGTTTTAAAAGGATTTCCCCCTTATCCTTAAGCTGTGACCCCTTGTCCTGGACTTCCCTAACATCGGGAACAATCTTCCTGCATCTAGCCTGTCCAACCCCTTAAGAATTTTGTAAGTTTCTATAAGATCCCCTCTCAATCTCCTAAATTCTAGAGAGTATAAACCAAGTCTATCCAGTCTTTCTTCATAAGACAGTCCTGACATCCCAGGAATCAGTCTGGTGAACCTTCTCTGCACTCCCTCTATGGCAATAATGTCCTTCCTCAGATTTGGAGACCAAAACTGTACGCAATACTCCAGGTGTGGTCTCACCAAGACCCTGTACAACTGCAGTAGAACCTCCCTGCTCCTATACTCAAATCCTTTTGCAATGAAAGCTAACATACCATTCGCAACACCTCTGGATCTCGAAATGGGTGATATTTCGGGTCGAGACCCTTCTTCAGACTGAGAGGATCTCAAGGCTCCCTCTCCCCTGACTCTCAGTCTGAAGAAGGGTGGGACCCGGGTCTCCAGCGCTGCAAGCGCTGTAAGGCAGCAACTCCACCGCTGAGCCGCCGTGCCGCCCTGATCAGCACGAGAAGCGGTGAGGTAATCGTGACACAGAATTTAAGTTATGTGAATAATGATTGGGTCGTATATTGCAATGACTTACAGAAAATTCCTACTCTCGTTCATTCGTACAAAAAACATTTCTTCTCCGTTGATTTAGAAATGGCCTCAACCAATTCTTGTTTCAAGAGAGACACAGAATGCTGGAGTAACTCAGCGGGACAGGCAGCATCTCTGGGGAGAAGGAATGGGTGACGTTTCAGGTCGAGACCCTTCTTCTTCAGACTGAGAGTCAGGGGAGAGGGAAACTGGAGATATGGAAGGGTACAAAGAGCATGTAAGGTGTGAAAACGACAGATCAAAGCAGGTGAAGCTCAAGGAAATGTCGAATGGTTCATTGTTGGCTGAGGAGAAGTTGACAACGAGGCGTACAAACAGTAAAAATAATCAGGAGGATGGTGAAACTAGTCGGAGAACTAGGGTGGTGGAAACATAGCAACATAGAAACGTAGACAATAGGTGCAGGAGTAGGCCATTCGGCCCTTCGAGCCAGCACCGCCATTCAATCTGATCATGGCTGATCATCCAGAATCAGTACCCCGTTCCTGCCTTCTCTCCATATCCCTTGATTCCGTTAGCCCTAAGAGCTCTATCTAACTCTCTCTTGAAAGCATCCCGTGAATCGGCCTCCACTGCCTTCTGTGGCAGAGAATTCCACAGGGATGGGCAGAGAGAGATATCTGGCCACAACGCTTCATTCACAACTTCTGAAGGAGTTTGTTATAATCAATATAAAATATCCGTTTGAAGAAGGGTTTCGGCCCGAAACGTTGCCTAGTTCCTTCGCTCCATAGATGCTGCTGCACCCGCTGAGTTTCCCCAGCAATTTTGTCTACCTTCGATCTTCCAGCATCTGCAGTTCCTTCTTGAACAATATAAAGTATCCACTTGGTTCCTGACGGCATAGAATGCATACTCAATGAAACCACATCTACCCAAAAGGTCCTGACCACCTTTCACAGAGTCATGCAGCAGGCACAGTCCAGAACCAGGGGCCACACAGTTTAAGAATAAGGGGTAAGCCATTTAGAACGGAGACGAGGAAACACTTTTTCACACAGAGAGTTGTGAGTCTGTGGCATTCTCTGCCTCAGAGGGCGGTGGAGGCAGGTTCTCTGGATGCTTTCAAAAGAGAGCTAGGTAGGGCTCTTAAAGATAGCGGAGTCAGGGGATATGGGGAGAAGGCAGGAACGGGATACTGATTGGGGATGATCAGCCATGATCACATTGAATGGCGGTGCTGGCTTGAAGGGCCAAAAGGCCTACTCCTGCACCTATTGTCCATTGTCTACTGTCTATTGAAAGCAGGCTCAACCTGTTCATGTGTGTAGGAGAGAATTGCAGATGCTGGTTTAAATCGAAGGTAGGCACAAAATGCTGGAGTGAAATGCTTCAGTCTGAAGAAGGGTCTCGACACAAAACGCCAACCCAATCCTTCTCTCCAGAGATGCTGCCTGACCCGCTGAGTTAGTCCAGCAGTTTGTGCCTACTCCAAACTTGTCCATGGCAACTTCTTCTTGTGTGTGGCGTGCACAGCCTAAAGTTGTTGGACAACTTGTTCTATTTGATCTTATTCGACTGTGCACGCCGGGTTGACTGCATTCGTCGAAACAGGGCGGACCACGTGAAGGTTGCAATCTCCCACCCCCCTATGCCAACCAAGGTACCCCATCCAAGCTAATCCCACCCGGGGAAAACACACACGGTCACTGGCAGAACATGCAAACTCCGCACAGACAGCACCCGAGGTCAGGATCCAGCCCGGGTCTCTGGTGCTGTAAGGCAGCTCTACCACCTTGCCCATTGATAAATATACCATGGGAGAAACACATGGCTTCTGTTTTTTTAATTTAATATTTATTGAATTAAAAGGTGCAGGCGACATGTATCAGCAGTTTGAGTGAAACCTATTCAGAACAATAAATAGATACGATAAATCCTTAAAAGGGAAAAGCCTAGCTGTGGCAGCTCCCCCTAACCCCATAAAGGGGCACATTTCCTGGGAGCAGACCATGTAATGAATGCAGCGTTGAACAGCTGGGGCTCACTGTGTGAGAATGTGCATTAGGTGCATACAGAAAGTAAATAGATTCCCGTCTTACAGTGGGGGGTCTGTAACCAGGCACTCTCCACACACACACACACACTCTCCGCTTACCACCTTGGTATGAAACTCTGCAAGATTCTGGTCGCACCTGCAGAAGGTACCACCCTTGCCTGACAGACCAGTGAGGCCACCATGCCTAAACACTCCTCAACCACCCCCCCGTCGCCCTTGGCAGCTCGACAAACCATGTTGCGTTCACACACTCCAACAAGACTATGACCTCAACTCCAGTGCATGCATGAATGATACATAACTCTCTGGAAGATCAGGCACACAGCTTAGTTTGCACATTCTGCGCTATCTTTACAGCACGCCACAAATAGTAATGCATATGTCCAACGCATATCTACACTCCATAAAAATCTTTGTTTTCTTTTCTATCTATGCATTTGCAGACTATTTTTACTTTCGTTCCACAGGCCCGATGAACAAACCGTTTGCCATTTGTATTTCTTCGCTGATCAACACCAGGCTGGATGTGGCTGGATCGCATTTGGAAACTTTTTCTGGTATTTCATTGCTCCATTTCGGGGCAGAGGACAATGAAACTTTCATAGCAAAAGAATTTTGAGTATAGGAGCAGGGAGGTTCTACTGCAGTTGTACAGGGTCTTGGTGAGACCACACCTGGAGTATTGCGTACAGTTTTGGTCTCCAAATCTGAGGAAGGACATTATTGCCATAGAGGGAGTGCAGAGAAGGTTCACCAGACTGATTCCTGGGATGTCAGGACTGTCTTATGAAGAAAGACTGAATAGACTCGGCTTGTACTCTCTAGAATTTAGGAGATTGAGGGGGGATCTTATAGAAACTTACAAAATTCTTAAGGGGTTGGACAGGCTAGATGCAGGAAGATTGCTCCCGATGTTGGGGAAGTCCAGGACAAGGGGTCACAGCTTAAGGATAAGGGGGAAATCCTTTAAAACCGAGATGAGAATAACTTTTTTCACACAGAGAGTGGTGAATCTCTGGAACTCTCTGCCACAGAGGGTAGTCGAGGCCAGTTCAGTGGCTATATTTAAGAGGGAGTTAGATGTGGCCCTTGTGGCTAAGGGGATCAGAGGGTATGGAGACAAGGCAGGTACGGGATACTGAGTTGGATGATCAGCCATGATCATATTGAATGGCGGTGCAGGCTCGAAGGGCTGAATGGCCTACTCCTGCACCTAATTCCTATGTTTCTATTCTTGACTCTCTCAATTCTCAAATTCATCTCACTTCCGTTTTAGTTCAAGTCACAGAGTCATAGCTTTCGGCCCTACTTGCCTCCACCAACCATCATGCCCCATCTACACTGGTCCCACCTGCCTGCGTTTGGCCCAAACCTGTCCTATCCATGTACCTGTCCAGATATTTCTTAAATGTTGCGATAGTCCCAGCCTCAACTACCTCCTCCGGCAGCTCATTCCATACACCCACCACCCTTTGTGTAAAAAAGTTACCTATTAAATCTTTCCCTCCTCACCTTAAACCTATGTCCTCTGGTCCTCGATTCCCCTACTCTGGGCAATACATTGTGCATCTACCCGATCTATTCCTCTCATGGCTTTGTACACCTCTATAAGGTCACCCCTCATCCTCCTGCGCTCCAAGGAATAGAGACCCAGCCTGCTCAACCTCTCCCTATAGCTCAGGCCCTCGAGGCCTGGCAACATTTAAGGCAGAGATAGATAGATTCTTGATCAGTACGGGTGTCAGGGGTTATGGGGAGAAGGCAGGAGAATGGGGTTAGGAAGGAGAGATAGATCAGCCAAGATAGAATGGCGGAGTAGACTTGATGGGCCGAATGGCCTAATTCTGCTCCTATCACTTGTGAACCATAATGACATTCTTATTTGCCACAGTTTTACAGGCACGTTAAGGATAATAAAACTATAAATGATCGGTTATTCTAGTAAATAGTCGACCTTCATAATGAAAAAAAATACAAGTTTAGATGGGGTATTTTTGCTGACATGGATAAGTTGGGCCGAAGGGCCTGTTTTCCTGCTGTACGCCTCTATGAGATGTCCCGGCTTTTGTGTTGGGTGATGCTCTGTGTAAATTAGCCATTGCTGTTATCCACAAAATCTGCAGCAACAGGGTTTGCAGGTTGCGATAATATAAACAATAGCAACAACAAACTATCATAAAAATATCATAAAGGACATTTCCCACCCCGGACACTCCCTGTTTGAACTGTTGCCGTCAGGCAGACGGTACAGATCTACAAGGACAAGGACGAACAGACTAAAAAACAGTTTTTACCCCACTGCTATAAAAGCACTAAATGTAGCCGCCAAGGAACGCAGGGGCGATACAGACTAAGGGACTGTGGTAACTGTGAAATCGACAGAAGGATGGAGGTTTGGGTGTGTATGCGTGCTTTGTTCGTGATATTTATTTAGTTGTTTATCTTTATTATTTTACCGTGTATGTATCGTTAGCTTTTAGAAATGTTTGAATGCTGCACTGACTGGCTGACATTTTAAATTTCGTTGTACATGGTCCATGTTACAATGACAATAAAGAAACTATTCTATTCTATTCTATATTCTATTTAGTTTATTTACAACTGAGCACAGGCATTTCAAAGTGCTTGGCAGGAAAGTTTGCCGTCCACACTTAATTGGTCACAAATTGCTGGAGTAACTCGGTGGCGCAGCGGTAGAGTTGCTGCCTCACAGCGCCAGAGACCCCGGGTTCGATCCCGACTACGGAGTTTGATGCCGTCTGTACGGAGTTTGTACGTTCTCCCCGTGACTGCGTTGGATTTCTCTGAGATCTTCATTTTCCTCCCACACTCCAAAGGCGTACGGGTTTGTATGTGGGTTAATTGGCTTGGCCGCTGTGTAAATTATCCCATAGCGTGTGGAAAATAGTGTTAATGTACAGGGATCGCTGGTCAGTGCGGACTCGGTGGGCCAAACAGCCTGTTTCCGCGCTGTATCTTAAACTAACTCAGCGGGTCAGGCAGCAACTCAGAAGAATAGGAATAGGATTTACGGAGGGGGAGCTGCGAGAGAGGAACTTGTAGAACTGTCATCGGAGAGAGAACTTCTTCATGCATTCATAAGTGTTAGGAGCAGAATTAGGCCATTCGGCCCATCACGTCAACACCATTCAATCTATCTCTCCCTCTCAACCCCCATTCTCCTGCCTTCTCCCCGTAACCCCTGACACCCGTACTAATCAAGAATCTATCTATCTCTGATTTAGATATATCCATTGACTTGGTCTCCACGGCCGTCTGCGACACTAGGTAGATTGAAATACATTTTTAGCAAGACCACCACCGCACATAAACACAATCGCCCAGTTAGTACAGTGTTGAGAACAGCCCACTCAATCTGTCTGCAAGAGGTGCCATTTTGGGAACCATTTCCCCGTCCCAACTGTAGACGGCCATGAAGACGCGTTTTAGCCATCCCGCCAACCATCGTCCCTCTCCAGCCCTCGTTCCCCCGGGGAGGTGGGGGAACCTCCTGCAGCCGACCTCCAGGGCGAAGACCCCTACCCCCACCCCACCACCCCCCAGTTATTTTCTCACCTTTCTCACTTTTTTCTCACAGGGAGTTGTGAGTCTGTGGAATTCTCTGCCTCAGAGGGCGGTGGAGGCCGGTTCTCTGGATACTTTCAAGAGAGAGTTAGATAGGGCTCTTAAAAAAAAGCGGAGTCAGTGGATATGATGAGAAAGCAGGAACGGGGGTACTGATTATAATAATAATAATAATAATAATAATAATTTTATTTATAGAGCACTTTAAAAACAAACATAGCTGCAACAAAGTGCTGTACATCACTAATCATTGACAAAAAAGTTAATACACACCAAAAATAACAATCAAAAGAAATAGTAGGAAAAGACATGTAAAATTAAGAAACATCAAAAACACCACAAACAGAAGCAAAGCCTCAGGCATGGTCAAAAGCCAGGGAGTACAAATGTGTTTTAACACTGGATTTGAAGATGGACAGTGAGGGGGCCTGTCTGATGTGCAACGGCAGGGTGTTCCAGAGTGCCGGAGCAGCAACAGAGAAGGCTCTATCCCCTCTGAGCCTCCGACTAGACCTCGGTACCTCCAGGAGCAGCTGACCAGCTGACCTGAGGGACCGGGCAGGAGCGTATGGGTTGGTTTGGGGATGATCAGCCATGATCACATTGAATGGTGGTGCTGGCTCGAAGGGCCGAATGGCCTCTACTCCTGCTCCTATTGTCCCTCTCACCGGACCCTTTCTCCAGTGTCCGCTGCCGTGGCTGTTTCTCTCCCTCCCTCCCTCCCTCCACTCCTGTTTCTCTCCCTCCCTCCCTCCCTCCCTCCACCTCCTCCCCGGTTCCCAGTCCATGGGGTGAGCCATCACCTTCCCTCTCCAGGGGAAGCCGGGAGTCTCCGGTTGGGATCCAGCCCTGGATCATCCCGGCTGCCGGGCCAAACCCCAGCCTGCCCGTTTGTCCTCCTTACTTTTAGAGTCAAACGTTCACAAGTTACAGGCCATTCGGCCCGTCGAGTCCACTCCGCCATTCAATCATGGCTGATCTCTGCCACCAAGCCCCATTTTCCTGCCTTCTCCCCATAACCCTTGACACCCGTTCTAAACAAGAACTTTTCTATCTATGCTTAAAAATATCCACTGACTTGGCCTCCACAGCCCTCTGTGGCAATGAATTCCACAGATTAACTACCCTCAAACTGAAGAAATTCCTCCTCACCTCCTTTCTAAAAGAGCGCCCTTTCATTCTGAGGCTGTAACCTCTAGTCCTAGACTCTCCCACCAGTGGAAACATCCTTTCCACATCCATAGAGTGGTACAGCATGGAAACAGGACCTTTGGCCCAACTTGCCCACACCGGCCAACATGTCCCAGCTACACTAGGCCCACTTACCTGCATTTGGTCCATATCCCTCCAAACCTGTCCGATCCATGTGTTCAAGAAGGAACTGCAGATGCTGGAAGATCGAAGGGACACAAAATTGCTGGAGAAACTCAGCGGGTGCAGCAGCGTCTATGGAGCGAAGGAAATAGGCAACGTTTCGGGCCGAACCCCCTCTTCAGACCATGTCCATGTACCTGTCTACCTGTTTCTTAAACGTTGGGATAATCCTCTGGCAGCTCGTTCCATACACCCACTACCCTCTATGTGAAAAAGTTACCCCTCAGACTCCTATTAAATCTTTTCCCCTTCACCTTAAACCTATGCCCTCAGGTTCTCGATTCACCTACACTGGGCGAAAGACTCTGTGCGTCTCTTTGCTTTTCGGTGCCAAAACTTCAGGATACGAGGGTTGAAACACATCGAGCTTAACAATGCTCAAAACAAAATGTTCAACACGATATTTATTTGCTTGAAACTTTGAGGACACTGAATAAATATTTGACTGAACTGGGTTACTCATTGGTACAGTGTGGGAAAGCATGGGAGAAAAAAGCATATCATTGTAAAGAAATTAAGTTTATTTTCACTAAAGATAGAAACATAGAAACATAGAAATCAGGTGCAGGAGTAGGCCATTCGGCCCTTCGAGCCTGCACCGCCATTCAATATGATCATGGCTGATCATCCAACTCAGTATCCTGTACCTGCCTTCTCTCCATACCCTCTGATCCCCTTAGCCACAATGGCCACATCTAACTCCCTCTTAAATATAGCCAATGAACTGGCCTCAACTACCCTCTGTGGCAGAGAGTTCCAGAGATTCACCACTCTACTGTGTGAAAAAAGTTCTTCTCATCTCGGTTTTTAAAAGTCAAGATTTCCCCTTTATCCTTAAGCCGACTAGACCCCTTGAGACCACACCTTCCCTAACATCGGGAACAATCTTGGTGCATCTAGCCTGTCCAAGGACCTTAAGAATTTTGTAAGTTTTGTAAGTTTCAAGATCCCCTCTCAATCTTCTAAATTCTAGAGAGTATAAACCAAGTCTATCCAGTCTTTCTTCATAAGACAGTCCTGACATCCCAGGAATCAGTCTGGTGAACCGTCTCTGCACTCCCTCTATGGCAATAATGTCCTTCCTCAGATTTGGAGACCAAAACGCTGGAGTAACTCAGCGGGACAGGCAGCATCTCTGGAGAGAAGGAATGGGGTAACGTTTTGGGTCGAGACCCTTCTTCAGACCCTAAATATAATTTCACCGTTTAATGTTCAAGAAAGAACTGCAGATGCTGGAAAAATCGAAGGTAGACAAAAATGCTGGAGAAACTCAACGGGTGAGGCAGCATCTATGGAGCGAAGGAATAGGTGACGTTTCAGGTCTTGACTGTCATAGTCGTAGCAACTCGCCGAAAAACCGGAGAGAACCGGCGTCATCCTGGCGACAATCTACGACAGCACCTACACCAGGAGAAGTCAAGCTACGCTCATTGGCATCCAACCGACTGCAGTTGTACAGGGCCCTAGTGAGACCACACCTGGAGTATTGTGTGCAGTTTTGGTCCCCTAATTTGAGGAAGGACATTCTTGCTATTGAGGGAGTGCAGCGTAGGTTTACAAGGTTAATTCCCGGGATGGCGGGACTGTCATATGCTGAGAGAATGGAGCGGCTGGGCTTGTACACTCTGCAGGTTAGAAGGATGAGAGGATATCTCATTGTAACAAATAAGATTGTTAAGGGTTTGGACACGCTAGAGGCAGGAAATATGTTCCCAGTGTTGTGGGAGTCCAGAACCAGGGGCCTCAGTTTAAGAATAAGGGGTAGGCCATTTATAACGGAGACGAGGAAACACTTTTTCTCACAGAGAGTGGTGAGTCTGTGGAATTCTCTGCCTCAGAGGGCGGTGGAGGCAGGTTCTTTGGATGCTTTCAAGAGAGAGCTAGATAGGGCTCTTAAAGATAGCGGAGTCAGGGGATATGGGGAGAAGGCAGGAACGGGGTACTGATTGGGGATGATCAGCCATGATCACATTGAATGGTGGTGCTGGCTCGAAGGGCCGAATGGCCTACTCCTGCACCTATTGTCTATTGTCTGTTGTAAACCCACTGTTGCTGAACATTTTCACAACATGTTGAAAGTTTAGCACCAACCAGAAAGATGTTATGGCCTTTTGCACGACTGAGGAGACGACTCCTGGCGACAAACTATTCGCCTGTCGTTGCCGAAAAGATCTCCTAAGTGGGACAGGCCCATGAGGAAGTAAAAAGCCAGAAGAAAAACTCCTGCCTTCTTCCACTCATTATCATGTGCTGGCTGCTCAGAGACAAGACTCGTTGGAACATCTGCCAAAATGCAGGCGGATAATTACTGTGCAAATGTTTCTTCTTTGTACTGACATTGCCAAAACAATAACAGCATCATTCGTAAAAACAAAATTAAAAATATATTCTCGCCAAATTCCTGATGGGATAGTCTGCGGTTGAAGATAATTGGTAAACAGGCCCTGAGGAGCCTTTGACTGTGCTGAATATATTTGCTGCTTGGAGTAGAAACAGAGAAACATAGACAATAGGTGCAGGAGTAGGCCATTCGGCCCTTTGAGCCTGCACCGCCATTCAATATGATCATGGCTGATCATCCAACTCAGTATCCTGTACCTGCCTTCTCTCCATACCCCCCTGATCCCTTTAGCCAAAGAGGCCACATCTAACTCCCTCTTAAATATAGCCAATGATCTGGCCTCGACTACCTTCTGTGGCAGAGAATTCCACAGATTCACCACTCTCTGTCTGAAAAAAGTTTTTCTCAACTCGATCCTAAAAGATTTCTCCCTTATCCTTAAACTGTGACCCCTTGTTCTGGACTTCCCCAACATCGGGAACAATCTTCCTGCATCTAACCTGTCCAACCCCTTTAGAATTCTGTAAGTTTCTATAAGATCCCCCCTCAATCTTCTAAATTCTAGCGAGTACAAGCCGAGTCTATCCAGTCCTTCTTCATATGAAAGTCCTGACATCCCAGGAATCAGTCTGGTGAACCTTCTCTGTACTCCCTCCATGGCAAGAATGTCTTTCCTCAGATTAGGAGACCAAAACTGTACGCAATACTCCAGGTGTGGTCTCACTAAGACCCTGTACAACTGCAGTAGAACCTCCCTGCTCCTATACTCAAATCCTTTTGCCGAAACATTGCCTATTTCCTTCGCTCCATAGATGCTGCTGCACCCGCTGAGTTTCTCCAGCACTTTTGTCTACCTTTGATTTTCCAGCATCTGCAGTTCCTTCTTGAACATTTAGACAGGTACATGGATAGGAGAGGTGTAGATGGGTATAGGACAAATGCAGGACTGCAGGTGGGACTAGTGTAGACGGGGTACGTTGGTCGGTATGGGCGAGTTGGGCCGAAGGGCCTGTTTCCACACTCCATGAGTCTATGACTCTAAGTCTTTATGACTCTAAACACAGACAGATGGGACTAGTGTAGAAGGGACATGTTGGGCTGAAGGGCCTGTTTCCACACTGTATCACTCCATGACTCTAGGACCAGAGAGCCTCTTTCCGATGATGTTTACTTAAGGAGTAAATATCGGCCGGGACACTGGAGAGAACTCCAGAATAGTGTCATGGGACGATCTTATTCCCACCTGGAAGATCAGACGGATCCTCAGAAGAAGGTCTCATCTGTCGGAAAAGCTCTTTGGCCGAGCGCCAGTCTCTCACTACAGGCCCCCGAGCCTCGATATTTGTGCTCAGTCTTCTCAACTGGGACCTCAACCTCCAACTGTGGAAGTTGTTCAGGGATGAGTCACATTTGGACACCAATCCATGATTCTGCTATTTGTTTTCTCATTAATGTCTTATTATTATTAATGTTTACTGTTTCCTGAGTCATTCAAGTCAAGTCTAGTCTATTTGTCACATGCACATACGAGATGTGCAGTGAAATGAAAAGTGGCAATCGCGACTGTCACTGTATGTCATGTTGTCACTTGCGGGCGGAGCACCAAGGCAAATTCCTTGTATGTGAATACTTGGCCAATAAACTTACTTACTTACCTGCCCAGTCTTTATGTTATTTAGTTCAGTTTAGTTTATTGTCACGTGTGTCGAGGTACAGTGAAAATCTTTTTCGTTGCGTGCTAACCAGTCAGTGGAAAGACAATACATGTTTACAATCGAGCCGGCCACAGTGTACAGCCGTATGATAAAGGGAATAATGTTTAGTGTGAAATAAAGTGCTGTAAAGTCTTATTATAGATAGGTAGACAAAAGTGCTGGAGAAACTCAGCAGGTGCAGCTGCATCTATGGAGCGAAGGAAATAGGCAACGTTTCGGGATGAAACCTTTCAGGAAGGAAATAGGTAACGGGTCTTATTTTAGAAACGTTGCCTATTTCCTTAAGGATCTTAAGGATCTTAAAATAAGATCCTTAAGATCCTTAAGGAAATAGGCAACGTTTCGGGCCGAAACCCTAAAGGGTTTCGGCCCAAAACGTTGCCTATTTCCTTTGCTCCATAGATGCTGCTGCACCTTTCAGGAAGGAAATAGGTAACGTTTCGGACCGAAACCCTTCCTTAGACTGATTATAGATAGTCTGAGGGTCCCCGATGAGGTAGATAGCAGTTCAGGGCCGCTCTCTGGTTGTGGGTAGGATGATTCAGATGCCTGATAACAGCTGGGAAGAAACTGTCCCTGAATCTGGAGGTGTGTGTTCGTTTTCACACTTCTGTACCTCTTGCCCGATGGGAGAGGGGAGAAGAGGGAATGGCCTGGGGGGTGAGACTGGTCCTTGATGATGCTGCTGGGCCTTGCCGAGGCAGCGTGAGGTGTAGATGGAGTCGATGGAAGGGAGGTTGGTTTGTGTGATTGTCATCGTGTGGGTCTCCAATGAGTTCGATACTAAGTCAGGACCGCTCTCTAGGTGTTGATAGGGTGGTTCAGTTGCCTGATAACAGCTGGGAAGAAACTGTCCCTGTTACACCATACTAATTATAAATTTCATTTCAACGCCAAAATTTACACAAATTAAATTTATATTAATTAACACCTTTCCAAGTTGAGATTGATTTTATCAAAACACAGTGATTCTCTGCTGTTCAATACGGGGGCATCTGGACAAGGATTAATCATATACATAACAGCTCTTAGTTAAATCAGGTTGGTTTATACACTAGAGTACTGCAATGATCCATTATTTACTGCCTACTGCTCAGTATAATGGATTATAACTTATTAAACATTTTCTAACCTTACACATTATGATAGTACCCAGTGGCATTTAATTGGCATTTGAACTTACTCTCTACATAATATATAGTTTAGGGCATAAAACTCACAAAGATCTTTAAAGGCTTGAAACAGTAAATATATTAACACATCACACGGTCCAACACTTCCATTTTAGATATTCTAATTATTGTGTGATGTTTTTTTAAATCTACTCTGATATTCGAGTGAAAGACAACTTGAGAATAGACTGCATCTTAATATCGTGTGTAGGAAGGAACTGCAGATGCTGCTTTGTATCGAATATGGAAACAAAAAGCTGGAGTAACTCAGCGGGTCAGGCAGCATCTCTGGAGAAAACAATAGGTGGCAGTTTGGGTTGAGACCCTTCTTTAGATCTTAATATCATGATAGGGTGGCACGGTGGCGCAGCGGTAGAGTTGCTGCCTCACAGCGCCAGAGACCCGGGTTCGATCCTGACTACGGGCGCTGTCTGTACGGGGTTTGTACGTTCTCCCTGTGACCGTGTGGGTTTTCTCCGGGTGCTCCGGTTTCCTCCCACACTCCAAAGACGTGCGGGTTTGTAGGCTAACTGGCTTGGTATAATTGTAAATTGTCCCGGATGTGTGTAGGATAGTGTTAGTGTGCGGGTGGGATCGCTGGTCGGCACGGGCTCGGTGGGCCGAAGGGCCTGTATTCCATGCAGTATCTTTAAAGTACAAAGAATAAAGTCTAAGGTCTAAACGTTAATTTAGTTTAGTTTAGTTTAGAGATACAGCGCAGAAACATAGAAACATAGAAACATAGAAATTAGGTGCAGGAGTAGGCCATTCGGCCCTTCGAGCCTGCACCGCCATTCAATATGATCATGGCTGATCATCCAACTCAGTATCCCGTACCTGCCTTCTCTCCATACCCCCCTGATCCCCTTAGCCACAAGGACCACATCTAACTCCCTCTTAAATATAGCCAATGAACTGGCCTCGACTACCCTCTGCGGCAGAGAGTTCCAGAGATTCACCACTCTCTGTGTGAAAAAAAATTCTTCTCATCTCGGTTTTAAAGGATTTCCCCCTTATCCTTAAACTGTGACCCCTTGTCCTGGACTTCCCCAACATCGGGAGCAATCTTCCTGCATCTAGCCTGTCCAACCCCTTAAGAAACAGGCCCTTCGGCCCACCGAGTCCGCGCCGACCAGCGATCCCCGCACACTAACACTACCCTACACACACTAGGGACAGTTTACATTGACACCAAGCCAGTTAACCTGCAAACCTGTATGTGGCCGGAGTGTGGGAGGAAACCGGGGCGCCCGGAGAAAACCCACACAGCTCACAGGGCGAACATGCAAACTCCGTACAGACAGCTCCCGTGGTCAGGATGGAACCCGGGTCTTTGGAGCTGTGAGGCAGCGATTCTACCGCTGTGCCACCAACGTGCCACCCGGTCAAACTGTTTGAGAAGATTGGAGAGTGAGGGTAATATGTTCTATGATCCTCTATGTAAAATCAGTTGATGATGCCGTTGAGATGAGCCTAGCAGCTGGGGGGGGGAGAAGGTACGTCAACAATATCCTTGGTTCAATATTGATGCTAAGCATTTGAAGCATTTTCTGTTTCCCATTGTGTGTTTTTAATTAAAGTATTTGTTTCAGAACCAGATTTCACTGGCAAGGCAAGGCAAGGCAAGCATGTGTATCCCACTCGATATCCACCAAGATGCAGCACAGAACGCCACAGGAGATCCTTCTTCCCTGTGGCTATCGAACTGTACAACTCCTCTCCCTTCTGTCGTGGGGTTGACTGAGACTGGCTCCCCTGTGTGGAAACCCTTTAGTGTTGTGAGGGCAGCAACTCTTTGGTCATAGGGTGTTGAATCTGTGGAATTCTCTGCCGCAGAAAGCTGTGGAGGCCAAGTCAAAGGCTGAGATAGATAGATTCTCGATTAGGATCAACCCTCATCCTCCTGCGCTCCAAGGAATAGAGACCCAGCCTGCTCAACCTCTCCCTATAGCTCAGGCCCTCGAGTCCAGAGATAGATAGATACTTGATTAGTATTCAAGAAGGAACTGCAGATGCTGGAAAATCGAAGGTAGACAAAAGTGCTGGAGAAACTGGTTGCTCTAGATGTTTCAGTCAATCTTGCTCTAGATGTCAGCTGATTTACATCGGTGAGACCAAGCGTAGGCTTGGCGATCGTTTCGCTGAACACCTCCGCTCAGTCCGCAATAACCAACCTGATCTCCCGGTGGCTCAGCACTTCAACTCCCCCTCCCATTCCCAATCCGACCTTTCTGTCCTGGGCCTCCTCCATGGCTAGAGTGAGCACCACCGGAAATTGGAGGAGCAGCACCTCATATTCCGCTTGGGCAGTCTGCACCCTAGCGGCATAAACATTGAATTCTCCAATTTCCGGTAGCCCTTGCTGTCTCCTCCCCTTCTCAGCTCTCCCTCAGCCCTCGGGCTCCCCCTCTTCCCTTCTTCTCCCCCCCCCCCCCCCTACATCAGTCTGAAGAAGGGTTTCAACCCGAAACGTTGCCTATTTCCTTCACTCCATAGATTCTGCCTCACCTGCTGAGTTTCTCCAGCACTTTTGTCTACCTTAGATACTTGATTAGTGCGGGTGTTAGGGATTACGGGGAGAAGGCAGGAGCATGGGGTTAGGAGGGAGAGATAGATCAGCCCTGATTGAATGGTGTAGTAGACTTGATGGGCCGAATGGCCTAATTCTGCTCCTATCACATGAATTGATGAACATGAATCACCCATGCTTATTCTGCAGAGATGCTGCCTGGCCCACTGGGTTACTCCAGAACTCTGAGCCTATCGCAGTTTGGAAGTTCCCCATCAGTAACCGAGCTGGTTTTGCTGATTCATTGACAACGTGTTTCAGCGGAGTGGACCTGATTCCTGGGATGTCAGGACTGTCTTATGAAGAAAGACTGAATAGACTTGGTTTATACTCTCTAGAATTTAGGAGATTGAGAGGGGATCTTACAGAAACTTACAAAATTCTTAAGGGGTTGGACAGGCTAGATGCAGGAAGATTGCTCCCGATGTTGGGGAAGTCCAGGACAAGGGGTCACAGCTTAAGGATAAGGGGGAAATCCTTTAAAACCGAGATGAGAAGAACCTTTTTCACACAGAGAGTGGTGAATCTCTGGAACTCTCTGCCACAGAGGGTAGTTGAGGCCACAGTTCATTGGCTATATTTAAGAGGGAGTTAGATGTGGCCCTTGTGGCTAAGGGGATCAGAGGGTATGGAGAGAAGGCAGGTACGGGATACTGAGTTGGATGATCAGCCATGATCATATTGAATGGCGAATGGTGCAGGCTCGAAGGGCCGAATGGCCTACACCTTCACCTAATTTCTATGTTTCTATGTTTCTATGATGGGCCGAATGGCCTAATTCCGCCCCTATGACCTATTAGACATGAGCTCAAATGCTGCGCCACCGTGCTTCTGCACCTCGCTCTCGATGGAGTTCTTTGAGATCTCGTAAAATACGCTGCAGAAATGTCCCCGTTCTTACTTGGATGACTGAGCTGTAGCAAGATAACGTCTCAGAACCACATGCTTTGAGGTTTCTGTCGCTGCTGTAACGATAAAATAAATACATGCCGCTTGTTACAGAACATCGAGGGTTTAATCTCTGTCTCATCTCCTGGTCTGCGCGCTGTTTTTCTAATTCAGCCCTGCAGATTTCCTGTTGTGCCCTCAATTTCTGTGAAAAGGCAAGAAGCTAAAAGGAAAAGTGTCATAACAGGATAAATAACAAGCCTCTCAGCCAGCTGACTGTTGTTGAGTATAAAAAGCTTCTGCCCCCTCAGCTTTTGAATGAAAGACATTGATGGAGGAGGTATCAGTGCTGTCCGTTTTAGTCTCCCTTCGTGGATATTACATTGTTTTTTCAGATTCAGATTCAGATTCAGATTCAGATTCAATTTTAATTGTCATTGTCAGTGTACAGTACAGAGACAACGAAATGCATTTAGCAGGTACACAAAAAAGCTGGAGAAACTCAGCGGGTGCAGCAGCATCTATGGAGCGAAGGAAATAGGCAACGTTTCGGGCCGAAACCCTTCCCGAAACCCTTCAGGAAGGAAATAGGTAACGTTTCGGGCCGAAACCCTTCCCGAAACCCTTCAGGAAGGAAATAGGTAACGTTTCGGGCCGAAACCCTTCCCGAAACCCTTCAGGAAGGAAATAGGTAACGTTTCGGGCCGAAACCCGTAGGGTTTCGTCCCGAAACGTTGCCTATTTCCTTCGCTCCATAGATGCTGCTGCACCCGCTGAGTTTCTCCAGCTTTTTTGTGTACCTTCGATTCTCCAGCATCTGCAGTTCCTTCTTAAACAAATGCATTTAGCATCTCCCTGGAAGAGCGACATAGCAAATGATTTGAATAAATAATAATAAGTGTCCGGGGGGGGGTGGTGATTGGCAGTCACCGAGGTACGTTGTTGAGTAGAGTGACAGCCGCCGGGAAGAAGCTGTTCCTCGACCTGCTGGTTCGGCAACGGAGAGACCTGTAGCGCCTCCCGGACGGTAGGAGGGTAAACAGCCCATGGTTGGGGTGAGAGCAGTCCTTGGCGATGCTGAGCGCCCTCCGCAGACAGCGCTTGCTTTGGACAGACTCAATGGAGGGGAGCGAGGAACCGGTGATGCGTTGGGCAATTTTCACCACCCTCTGCAATGCCTTAATTAAAGAAACAGCATGGAAACAGCCGAGTCCACACCGGCCATCAATAATACCTCTCTATTATCCCACTTCCCCATCCACTCCCTATCCTTTCGGGGGCAATTTACAGAGGGCCGATTAACCGACAGTCCCGCACGTCTTTGGGACGTGGGGGGAAACCGGAGCAACCGGAAGACACCCACGCGGTCACAGGGAGATCGTGCAAACTCCACACATGCAGCACCTGAGATCAGGATCGAACCAAAGTGGTCCAGACCTCCCATCTACCTCACCGGAGATCCTTTGACTATCTTTAATGGAACTTTACTAGACTTTACCTTGCACTAAACGTTATTCCCTTTATCCTGTGTCTGTACACTGTGGACGGCTCGATTGTAATCATGTGTTGTCTTTCCCCTGACTGGTTAAACCCCTGTCCCACTGTACAAGTTAATTCCAAGAGCTCTCTCCCCGAGTTTGCCCTGATTTGAACTTTGGGAGATTTACGGTAATGGCCGTTCGTCGGTACTCGGGGCTCTCGTGGACATTTTTCATCATGTTGAAAAATCTTCACGAGTCTTCCCGTGCTTACCTGCCGTTAGCGAGTCTTCCCGAGTACCCGCCGTTAGCGTTACGAGCCGCTAAGAGACGTCCCCGAGCTCCGACGTATCCGCTATGTTCATTCTCCGCGCTTACCACGAGTTTGATTTTTTTTTAAACTCGGGAGAGCTCTTGGAATGAACTCGCACCGTGGGACGGGGCCATTAGCGAGCAACAAAAGCTTTTCACTGTTCCTCGGTACACGTGACAATAAACAAAACGAAACATCTGAACGCAGGTCTCTGGCGCGGTGAGCCAGCAGTATTTAAGGTGGAATTATCAAAGACTCAAATGCAGAATGCTACCGTGGTTCGCTTGCGTGAATGGATTGTCTAACTGAAATGAAATTTTGTAGACTTAATTCCTAACACAATGGCTCCACAGAACCATAGAAAATAGGTGCAGGAGAAGGCCGTTCGGCCCTTTGAGCCAGCACCGCCATTCAATATGTTCATGGCCAAAATCAGTACCCCGTTCCTGCCTTCTCCCCATATCCCTTGATTCCCTTTGCCCTAAGAGCTAAATCCAATTCTCTCTAGAAAACATACAGTGAATAGGCCTCCACTGCCTTTTTTCACACAGAGAGTGGTGAATCTTTGGAACTCTCTGCCGCAGAGGGTAGTCGAGGCCAGTTAATTGGCTATATTTAAATGGGAGTTAGATGTGGCCCTTGTGGCTAAGGGGATCAGAGGGTATGGAGAGAAGGCAGGTACGGGATGCTGAGTTGGATGATCAGCCATGATCATATTGAATGGCGGTGCAGGCTCGAAGGGCCGAATGGCCTACTCCTGCACCTAATTTCTATGTTTCTATGTTTCTATGCCTTCTGTGGCAGAGAATTGCACAGATTTACAACTCTCTGGGTGAAAAAGTGTTTCCTCATCTCAGTCCTAAATGGCCGACCCGTTAATCTTAAACTGTGACCCCCGGTTCTGGACTTCCCCCAACATTGGGAAAATTTTTCCTGCATCTACCCTGTCCAATCCTCTAAGAATTTTATATGTTTCTATAAGAGCTCCTCTCATCCCTGTAAATTCCAGTGAATACAAGCCCAGTCGACCCATTCTTTCATCATACGTCAGTCCCGCCATCCCGGGAATTAACCTGGTGAACCCACGCTGCACTCCCTCAATAGCAATAATGTCCTTCCTCAAATTAGTAGACCAAAATTGCACACAATACTCCAGGAGCGGTCTCAGTAGGACCTCCTTGCTCCTAAACTCAAATCCTATCACAATGAAGGCCAACATGCCATTCGCTTTCTTCACTGCCTGCTGTGCCTGCATGCTCACTTTCAGTGACTGATGAACAAGGACACCCAGGTCTCGTTGCACCTCCCCTTTTCCTAAACTGACACCATTCAGAGAGTAATCGGCCTTCCTGTTCTTCCTGCGCTGTTCTGTGTATGTTCCGGGTGGAAAAAGTAGGTAATTGTCTCCGCACCTTGATGCGAGCTCTTGCCTTCAACAAGGGAACCATTGTGTTCACACTTCCTGTAGATTGTTTCCTGATCTTGATTGTGACTGGCACTGTGTGAGGCAATGCTCTCTTACCTGCATGGCATATCGTGCGTCTATGCAAATCCTACATTCCGATTAGGGTTGCCAAGTTTCTCACTCCCCAAAACAAGGTACAAAAGGGCAAAGTTTCCTGGTCCTAGAAAGCACATCAGCGCCTCTACTTCCTGAGAAGATTACGGAGAGTCGGTTTGTTAAGGAAGACTCTCTCTAACTTCTACAGGTGCACAGTAGAGAGCATGCTGACCGGTTGCATCGTGGCTTGGTTCGGCAACTTGAGCGCCCTGGAGAGGAAAAGACTACAAAAAGTAGTAAACACTGCCCAGTCCATCATCGACTCTGACCTCCCTTCCATCGAGGGGATCTATCGCAGTCGCTGCCTCAAAAAGGCTGGCAGTATCATCAAGGACCCACACCATCCTGGCCACACACTCATCTCCCTGCTACCTTCAGGTAGAAGGTACAGGAGCCTGAAGACTGCAACGTCCAGGTTCAGGAATAGCTACTTCCCCACAGCCATCAGGCTATTAAACTTGGCTCGGACAAAACTGTGAACATTAATAGCCCATTATCTGTTTATTTGCACTTTATCAGTTTATTTATTCATGTGTGTATATATTTATATAATGGTATTTAAGAGGGAACTGCAGATGCTGGAGAATCGAAGGTTACACAAAAAAGCTGGAGAAACTCAGCGGGTGCAGCAGCATCTATGGAGCGAAGGAAATAGGCAACGTTTCGGGCCGAAACCCTTCTTCAGCTTTTTTGTGTAACCTTTATATAATGGTATATGGACACACTGATCTGTTCTGTATTCATGCCTACTATGTTCTGTTGTGCTGAAGCAAAGCAAGAATTTCATTGTCCTGTCTGGGACACATGACAATAAATTCTCTTGAATCTTGAATTTTGAATCGAAGTACGGGACAAAATCCCGTCTGGCTACGTCCACAATTTGCGGAAATTTTATGCGGTCTTGGATGGACGGAGCTGTTCCCAAACCGTGCTGTGATGCATCCCGATAAGATGCTTCCTATAGTGCATCCGTAGAAGTTGGTGAGAGTTGTAGGGGACATAGAAACATAGAAACATAGAAAATAGGTGCAGGAGTAGAGGCCATTCGGCCCTTTGAGCCTGCACCGCCATTCAATATGATCATGGCTGATCATCGAACTCAGTATCCTGTTCCTGCCTTCTCTCCATGCCCCCTGGTCCCTTTAGCCACAAGGGCCACATCTAACTCCCTCTTAAATATAGCCAATGAACTGACCTCAACTACCTTCTGCGGCAGAGAATTCCAGAGATTCGCCACTCTCTGTGTGAAAAAAAGTTTTCCTCATCTCAGTCCTAAAAGATTTCCCCCTTATCCTTAAACTGTGACCCCTTGTTCTGGACTTCCCCAACATCGGGGACAATCTTCCTGCATCTAGCCTGTCCACCCCCTTACGAATTTTGTACGTTTCTATAAGATCCCCCCCTCAATCTCCTAAATTCTAGCGAGTACAAGCCGAGTCTATCCAGTCTTTCTTCATATGAAAGTCCTGACATCCCAGGAATCAGTCTGGTGAACCTTCTCTGTGCTCCCTCTACGGCAAGAATGTCTTTCCTCAGATTAGGAGACCAAAACTGTACGCAATACTCCAGGTGTGGTCTCACCAAGACCCTGTACAACTGCAGTAGAACCTCCCTGCTCTTATACTCAATTCTTTTTGCTATGAAAAACATACCAAACTTATTAAGCCTTCTAAGGAAGTAGATTGTTTTGGCGAGCGTTTAAAACCAGAACTGAAATCTCTCCAGTTGTTTAGCTGTGATGGAAATTGTGCAACTGATATGTTGCAATAGAACCTTTCTTTGATAAATTATGCAATTACCCTTTATTATATCCACCCATGTGCCATATCCATCTCACGCGGAACTACAGCAGCCGGGTAGAATAGTGCCAAGCATTTTTGTACGCTGCATTGAAAATAGGTGAATGAATGAATACGTTTATTGGCCAAGTATTCACATACAAGGAATTTGCCTTGGTGCTCTGCCCGCAAGTGACAACATGACATACAGTGTTTAAGAAGGAACCGCAGATGCTGGAAAATCGAAGGTACACAAAAATGCTGGAGAAACTCAGCGGGTGCGGTAGCATCTATGGAGCGAAGGAAATAGGCAACGTTTCGGGACGAAACGTTGCCTATTTCCTTCGCTCCATAGATGCTGCTGCACCCGCTGAGTTTCCACATGACATACAGTAACAGTTAGGAATGACACATAAAACATTAAACATTAATAATAAAACATTATCGATTAAACATGTGACTTAAATTAAGTACCAGTTAATTAAATAAAATTAAAGGTAACATCAGCTTAAGTGCTTGTATCAGAAGGAACTGCAGATGGTGGAAAATCGAAGGTACACAAAAATTCTGGAGGAACTCAGTAGGGTGCAGCAGCATCTATGGAGCGAAGGAAATAGGCAACGTTTCGGGACGAAACCCTATGGGTTTCGGCCCGAAACGTTACCTATTTCCTTCCTGAAGGGTTTCGTCCCGTAACGTTGCCTATTTCCTTCGCTCCATAGATGCTGCTGCACCCGCTGAGTTTCTCCAGCATTTGTGTGTACACTCACTTTTAGCTACTGGCCATCATATAGTCATGTCCATCACACTACATGTCTGAGGAAGGGTCCCATTCCTTCTCTCCAGAGATGCTGCCAGTCCCACTGAGTTACTCCAGTATTTTGTGTCTATCTTCGGTTTAAAAACCAGCATCTGCAGTTCCTTCCTGCACAAGGACATTGCCCTTTTGTTTTTTTGCCCGAACATTGTTAAGTAATATAATTTCCTTTTGCACAAACATAATTGATTGCACTTTCATTTGTTTATTATGTAATCTATGAGTAATGTGTTCACAGGCTGTTAAGCTTCTGCGTAAGAATTTCACTGTTCAATTTCTAGTACATCTGACAATTGCTTATTCTTGACTCTCGACTTACATAAGGTCCCACCAACTATGTAATTAATCTGGAAAAGGGCAGTACGAGGATTATGAATTTCAAGTACGAGTGAGTGAACTTTAAATACAATGTTAGTCTATATTGGTGTAACCCTTAGCAAACACAACCCTTGCTAAACATGACCCTGCAGTATAATGTGGATAAATGTGAGGTTATCTATTTTGGTGGCAAAAACGGGAAAGCAGACTATTATCTAAATGGTGGCTGATTGGGAAAGGGGGAGATGCAGCGAGACCTGGGTGTCATGGTACACCAGTCATTGAAGGTTGGCATGCAGGTGCAGCAGGCAGTAAAGAAAGCGAATGGTATGTTAGCTTTCATTGCAAAAGGATTTGAGTATAGGAGCAGGGATGTTCTACTGCAGTTGTACAGGGTCTTGGTGAGACCACACCTGGAGTATTGCGTACAGTTTTGGTCTCCAAATCTGAGGATGGACATTATTGCCACAGAGGGAGTGCAGAGACGGTTCACCAGACTGATTCCTGGGATGTCAGGACTGTCTTATGAAGAAAGACTGGATAGACTTGGTTTATACTCTCTAGAATTTAGGAGATTGAGAGGGGATCTTATAGAAACTTACAAAATTCTTAAGGGGTTGGACAGGTTAGATGCAGGAAGATTGTTCCCGATGTTAGGGAAGTCCAGGACAAGGGGTCACAGCTTAAGGATAAGGGGGAAATCCTTTAAAACCGAGATGAGAAGAACTTTTTTCACACAGAGAGTGGTGAATCTCTGGAACTCTCTGCCACAGAGGGTAGTTGAGGCCAGTTCATTGGCTATATTTAAGAGGGAGTTAGATGTGGCCCTTGTGGCTAAGGGGATCAGGGGGTATGGAGAGAAGGCAGGTACGGGATACTGAGTTGGATGATCAGCCATGATCATATTGAATGGCGGTGCAGGCTCGAAGGGCCGAATGGCCTACTCCTGCACCTAATTTCTATGTTGCTATGTTTCTATGTTGGTAAACATGACCTTTGGTGAGCCGCTGAGGAGTGTTCAACTGACACCGGAGTTCCATCTTCCCGGCAAGAGGGCCAGAAAACATCGGAATGCCCAAGTGGCGACTGCGGAGGTCTCAATAGGCCCGACTATGGGTGAACAGGGGACGGGACTGGACTTTGCTGCCTTGCCCCACACATGTTTTTACGTTTATTGTTAAATTCTTTAATGTTGTGTCTTATCTTCGTTTGTGTGCTCCAATGGCAAGTCAAATTTCACTACACCAATTGATGTATGTGATAATAAATGTTCTTTGTATCCTTTGTCTCCTTGGTAATCATGACCCTTGTAACATGACCTTAGTAACATGACCTTTGTAACATGACCTTTGGTAAACATGACCTTTGTAACATGACCTTTGTAACATGACCTTTAGTAAACATGGCCCTTGGTAATCATGGCCCTTGTAACATGACCTTTGTAACATGACCTTTGGTAAACATGACCCTTAGTAAACATGACCCTTAGTAAACATGACCAGCCATGATATAATCAGCCATGATCATATTGAATGGCGGTGGAGGCTCGAAGGGCCAAATGGCCTACTCCTGCACTTATTTTCTATGTTTCTATGACCCTTAGTAAACATGACCCTGGGTAAACATGACCCTTAATAAACATGACCTTTGGTAAACATGACCTTAGTAAACATGACCCTTGATAAACACTTTTATTGCTTATAATAACACAATAGATGTCGGCACGGTGGCGCAGCGGTAGAGTTGCTGCCGTACAGCTCTTGCATCGCCAGAGACCCGGGTTCGATCCCGACTACGGGCGCTGTCTGTACAGAGTTTGTACGTTCTCCCCGTGACCCCCGCAGGTTTTCTCCAAGATCCCCGGTTTCCTCCCGCCCTCCAAAGACGTGCAGGTTCGTTGGTTGGTATAAGTGTAAATTGTCCCGAGTGTGTGTATGTTGGATAGTGTCGGCGCGCAGGGATCGCTGGTCGGCGCGGACTCAGTGGGCTGAAGGGCCTGTTTCTGCGCTGTGTCTCTAAACTAAACCAAACTGATCTAAACAAGAAGTGACAATGAGGAATGAGGAATGAGTCCTGGGATATTTTACATCCTAACAACCAAAAATAACATTCACAGCTGATATTTTGTGCAGTTTTCCTGAAATTTTCCTGGCAATACTTTTGCTGTGTATCCAGGGAAATCCTTTAAGGACTTTTTGTTTTCAATTGGAAGACTTAACCATTGGCCCGCGTGTAGTTTAGTCCTGTCTTCCAAAGTCAGCAGTTAATAGGATCGTGTGCATATAAAATGGCATGCATTATTCTAACTCAACGCAAAAAGATAATTGTGCTAAGTCACGTCACACGGCCACAAAGAATCGCTCCTGGGGTCTACTGATTAGGACAAAGCAATTGAGTAATTCTGCGTTTGAAACCCCTCATAGCACAGATAGGTTTGACACCCCTTTATCTGAAAACGGCAGAGGAAAGCCAAAGTTCTCTCCAGATAGAATCTACGGGCAAACTGACTCCACATTGAGGAAGACGTTAGTTTTGGACACTGAGCAGGCGGGAACATGTGTTGGTTTAAGCAAGGAACTGGGCCAGAAGTCACCAATAATTCATAGAACCGGGCAAGGTAGAAGGAGCAAGGTAGAAGAGAGCCCGATCGGTCGATTACAAAGGAACTGCAGATGCTGGTTTACAAAGAGAAAAGCCACAGAGTGCTGGAGTAACTCAGCGGGTCAGGCAGCATCTGTGGAGAACATGGATAGGTGACGTTTCACAGAGTGCTGGAGTAACTCAGCGGGTGCAGCAGCATCTATGGAGCTAAGGAAATAGGCAACGTTTCGGGCCGAAACCCTTCCGGGTTTCGGCCCGAAATGTTGCCTATTTCCAGAAGGGTTTCGGCCCGAAACGTTGCCTATTTCCTTAGCTCCATAGATACTGCTGCACCATAACTCAGCGGGTCAGGCAGCATCTGTGGAGAACATGGATAGGTGACGTTTCTGGATCAGGCCACTTCTTCAGAGAGATTGTACGAGGGGGGAGGAAGCTGGTGTAATTCTCTGCCTCAGAGGGCGGTGGAGGCAGGTTCTCTGGATACTTTCAAGAGAGAGCTGGATTGGGCTCTTAAAGATAGCGGAGTCAGGGGATATGGGGAGAAGGCAGGAACGGGGTACTGATTGGGGAAGATCAGCCATGATCACATTGAATGGCGGTGCTGGCTCGAAGGGCCGAATGGCCTACTCCTGCTCCTATTGTCTATTGTGTATAACACAGAACTAGTGTGAGCGGGCGGGTGCATCAAAGGGCTTGTTTCCACGCTGTATCTCTAAACTAAACTAACTCCATTCCCCTTGGCAATATTTCTTTATTATTTATTCAGTTCAGGGATGTGAATGCCATTAACATGATCTGCAATTATTGTCTATCCTGCAATGTATCCAGTAATGGATACCACTTGTGTATAGTGCCTTCTATTTACACTAACAGCTACGAGACACAAACACTATGAACAATGCTAAGCCTTCTTTAAACAGCCACAGCCTCCTACACTAGTGTTGCACAGTTAAATGCAAACTTAATGTGGCACAGTGTCGCAGCGGTAGAGTCACTGCCTCACAGCGCCAGAGACCCGAGTTCGATCCTGACTACGGGTGCTGTCTGTACGGAGTTTGCACGTTCTCCCTGCGATCGCGTGGGTTTTCTCTGGGTGCTCCGTTTTCCTCCCACACTCCAAAGATCTACACGTTTGCAAGTCAATGGATTTGCTATAAAATGTAAAATTGTCCCTGGCGTGTGTGTGTAGGGCAGTGTTAATGTGCGGGAATTGCTGGTCGGTGCGGACATGGTGGGCCGAAGGGCCTTTCTCCATGCTGTATCTCTAAACTAAACTAAATAGCTGGTAGACAAAAATGCTGGAGAAACTCAGCGGGTGCGGCAGCATCTATGGAGCGAAGGAAATAGTCAACGCTTCTGGCCAGTCTTTCCAGCATCTGCAGTTCCTTCTTAGAGTCTGAAGAAGGGTTTCGTCCCGAAACGTTGCCTATTTCCTTCGCTCCATAGATGCTGCCGCACCCACTGAGTTTCTCCAGCATTTTTGTCTACCTTCAATTTTCCAGCATCTGCAGTTCCTTCTTGACCAATAAACTAAATAGCTTCTGGCCTTCTGGTTCGTAGGCTCACTGGCCTTGGTGAAGATTGTAGATTGTCCCTGCTGCGTGTATGATAGTGCTGGTGTATAGTGTGATCGTGGACTCAGTGGGCCAAAGTCACTAGGATACTAGTCAATACACTTTCTACACTACACATGTAGGCTATATAAGTTCATTTGTATATCTGTCCCTGTTGGCATAAAGTCTGGCTTGGTTCATTTGAATAGTTGTAACAACGCCTTAAGTGGAGTTGTCCTGTAATCGCCAGCACACTCTACACATCCTCCAACTTTCTACTGAGATTCCATCAATACTCAGACACTCATAGAAACATAGAAACATAGAAATTAGGTGCAGGAGTAGGCCATTCGGCCCTTCGAGCCTGCACCGCCATTCAATATGATCATGGCTGATCATCCAACTCAGTATCCCGTACCTGCCTTCTCTCCATACCCCCTGATCCCCTTAGCCACAAGGGCCACATCTAACTCCCTCTTAAATATAGCCAATGAACTGGCCTCAACTACCCTCTGTGGCAGAGAGTTCCAGAGATTCACCACTCTCTGTGTGAAAAAAGTTCTTCTCATCTCGGTTTTAAAGGATTTCCCCCTTATCCTTAAGCTGTGACCCCTTGTCCTGGACTTCCCCAACATCGGGAGCAATCTTCCTGCATCTAGCCTGTCCAACCCCTTAAGAATTTTGTAAGTTTCTATAAGATCCCCTCTCAATCTCCTAAATTCTAGAGAGTATAAACCAAGTCTATCCAGCCTTTCTTCATAAGACAGTCCTGTCATCCCAGGAATCAGTCTGGTGAACCTTCTCTGCACTCCCTCTATGGCAATAATGTCCTTCCTCAGATTTGGAGACCAAAACTGTACGCAATACTCCAGGTGTGGTCTCACCAAGACCCTGTACAACTGCAGTAGAACCTCCCTGCTCCTATACTCAAATCCTTTTGCAATGAAAGCTAACATACCATTCGCTCTCTTTACTGCCTGCTGCACCTGCATGCCTACCTTCAATGACTGGTGTACCATGACACCCAGGTCTCGCTGCATCTCCCCCTTTCCCAATCGGCCACCATTTAGATAATAGTCTGCTTTCCCGTTTTTGCCACCAAAATGGATAACCTCACATTTAACCACACTCCTAGTAAAAACTTCCATATTTTTTACTTGCTCAGTAAACGGATGAAATTCGGCACGACTCCAACCATTGTGGATGTAGCCCAGTCCATCACACACACACACCACACTCCCCACCATTGTAGATGTAGCCCAGCCCATCACACACACACCACACTCCCCACCATTGTAGATGTAGCCCAGTCCATCACACAGACCACACCACACTCCCCACCATTGTAGATGTAGCCCAGCCCATCACACAGACCACACTCCCCACCATTGTAGATGTAGCCCAGTCCCACACACACCACACTCCCCACCACTGTAGATGTAGCCCAGTCCATCACACACACAGACCACACTCCCCACCATTGTAGATGTAGCCCAGTACCTCTAAACTAAACTAAACTTAGATACAGGTGATGATATAGATATGAGCAGTGACCACATGCGTTTCATTTACATACCCATATTCAAACACATCACACAGTATTTCCATCTTGTAGAAAATGTTTGTGAACAATTTATATTGTGTTAGGCAGCCATAACAACGAGCCTATTATCTGCCGTTCCCAGTTGACCATATTGTATTTTTTGCATGACTTTGGATTTCTCCCTGGAATTTGTATATTTGCAACACCTTGACTTGACTCACAGCTGCCGCGTGACATTAGCCCGATTGTGTAGGAGGGAACTGCAGATGCTGGTTTGAATCGAAGGTAGACACAAAATGCTGGAGTAACTCAGCGGGACAGGCAGCATCTCTGGAGAGAAGGAATGGGTGGCGAGACCCTTCCAAATCGTCACCCATTCCTTCTCTCCAGAGATGCTGCCTGTCCCGCTGGGTTACTCCAGCATTCTGTGTCTATTCTTCGAACCTGGACAAATTGTTGACTCTGTGTTAAAGGCAGGAAAAGATTAATTACCTTCTCATCTTCAGTGTCAACCGGTACATCTGGTGGGGTAGGGTCTAAGGACTAAGGGGGGCAGCTACTAGGTGAGAGGGGCAACGTTTACAGGAGATGTGAAGGCACTGTCTAGGGGGTGGCACGGTGGCGCAGCGGTAGAGTTGCTGCCTCACAGTGCCAGAGACCCGGGTTCGATCCTGACCACGGGTGCTGTCTGTACGGAGTTTGCACGTTCCCTGCGTGGGTTTTCTCCGGGTGCTCCAGTTTCCTCCCACACTTCAAAGACGTGCAGGTGTGTAGGTTCATTGGCTTTGGTATAATTTGTAAATGTGTGTGCAAGGCAGTGTAATGCCCCTGTCCGACTTAGGAAACCTGAACGGAAACCTCTGGAGACTTTGCACCCCACCCAAGGTTTCCGTGCGGTTCCCGGAGGTTTTTTGTCAGTCTCCCTACCTGCTTCCACTACCTGCAACCTCCGGCAACCACCTGCAACCTCCGGGAACCGCAAAGAAACCTTGGGTGGGGTGCAAAGTCTCCAGAGCAGAGGCTTCCGGTCAGGTTTCCCAAGTGGGACGGGGCGTTAGCGTGCGGGGATCTGTGATTGGCGCAGACTCGATGGGCTGAAGGGCCCGTTTCCACGTTGTTTCTCTAAAACTAAACCCTCCAGGCGGCGACCCACTGCATCAAATGGCCGCACTTTAATATTTGCTGTTTCCTTCCTAATCCTGAAATATATTTCCGACAAATATTCTCATCACAAACGTTTTCAGTTGTGCCCATTGGGCTCAGGGCCAGGACATTATGTGCAAACGTCAAGGTGCACTGGTCTTGCTTGGACCATTCAGTCAGAGAAATGAGTTCAAATCCCACAACGGCAACTGTGGAATTTATATTCAAGCAATTACGTACATCGGCAATAAAAAGCTAGTTTCAGTTAATGGAGCCCATGGCAATTTTTTGGATTGTCATATTAACCTATCTGGGTAACCTGTCCTTCAGATGAAATGGACACAAAAAGCTGGATTAACTCAGCGGGACAGGCAGCGTCTCTGGAGAGAAGGAATGGGTGACGTTTCGGGGCGAGATCAGACTGATCAGTCTGAAGAAGGGTCTGAAGAGGGAGTTAGATGTGGCCCTTGTGGCCAAGGGGATCAGAGGGTATGGAGAGAAGGCAGGTACGGGATACTGAGTTGGATGATCAGCCATGATCATATTGAATGGCGGTGCAGGCTCGAAGGGCCGAATGGCCTACTCCTGCACCTAATTTCTATGTTTCTATGTTTCTATGACCCGAAATGTCACCCATTCCTTCTCTCAAGAGACGCTGCCTGTCCCGCTGAGTTACTGATTAGCCTGAAGAAGGGTCTCGAACCGAAACGTCACCCATTTCTTCTCCCCAGAGATGCTGCCTGTCCTGCTGAGTTACTCCAGCATTTTGCGCCTGATTTAGGAGTACTGGGAATACTGAGTGTGTTTTGACTGGGTCATATTGCCATAGAGGGAGTGCAGAGACGGTTCACCAGACTGATTCCTGGGATGTCAGGACTGTCTTATGAAGAAAGACTGGATAGACTTGGTTTATACTCTCTAGAATTTAGAAGATTGAGAGGGGATCTTATAGAAACTTACAAAATTCTTAAGGGGTTGGACAGGCTAGATGCAGGAAGATTGTTCCCGATGTTAGGGAAGTCCAGGACAAGGGGTCACAGCTTAAGGATAAAGGGGAAATCCTTTAAAAACCGAGATGAGAAGAACTTTTTTCACGCAGAGAGTGGTGAATCTCTGGAACTCTCTGCCACAGAGGGTAGTTGAGGCCAGTTCATTGGCTATATTTAAGAGGGAGTTAGATGTGGCCCTTGTGGCTAAGGGGATCAGGGGGTATGGAGAGAAGGCAGGTACGGGATACTGAGTTGGATGATCAGCCATGATCATATATCGAATGACGGTGCAGGCTCGAAGGGCCGAATGGCCTCTACTCCTGCACCTAATTTCTATGTTTCTATGTTTCTATGTTTCTATCACCCGAAATGTCACCCATTCCTTCTCTCAAGAGATGCTGCCTGTCCCGCTGAGTTACTGATTAGCCTGAAGAAGGGTCTCGAACCGAAACGTCACCCATTGCTTCTCCCCAGAGATGCTGTCTGTCCCACTGAGTTACTCCAGCATTTTGCGCCTGATTTAGGAGTACTGGGAATACTGAGTGTGTTTTGACTGATCACGGAACTTCTCCTTTAGATCCACCCCACTGAGCCACTCGGCAGTTTGTTTCCTTCCTTGCCATTTGACGGTTGTATTTGGCAATACGGTGGCCAGTCTATCTCGGGGTCTGCTGAATGAAGATTGCAACTATGAGTATGAGAAAAATACCACTCGATTGACAAATAAAACTGTCAACCGTAGACAGCCCTGCCGAGCAGTCTCACTGGGAGATAATCACTCGGGCAGCAGATTGCCGCTGATGCCTCCTGCCTCTCTATCTTGTGAGTCAAGAGCAAGCAGCAAGGGGCAACTTACATCGACAGCACACATGGGGGTTTTCTACAACATTATGGAATGAACCGAGAGAAAAAACTAGATTAAAACAGCAGAATGTATAAACAAGGAACTGCAGACACTGGTTCACAAAACATTACTCAAGGTACAAGAGTAATTCAGAGGGTCAGGCAGCATCTGTGGAGAACATGGATAGGTGACGTTTCACAGAGTGCTGGAGTAACTCAGCGGGTCAGGCAGCATCTGTGGAGAACGTGGATAGGTGACGTTTCACAGAGTGCTGGAGCAACTCAGTGGGTCAGGCAGCATCTGTGGAGAACATGGATAGGTGACGTTTCACAGAGTGCCGGAGTAACTCAGCGGGTCAGCAGCATCTATGGAGGTAAGGAAATAGGCAACGTTTCGGGCCGAAACCCTTCCGGGTTTCGGCCCAAAACGTTGCCTATTTCCAGAAGGATTTTGGCCCAAAAAGTTGCCTATTTCCTTAGCTCCATAGATGCTGCTGCACCATAACTCAGCGGGTCAGGCAGCATCTGTGGAGAACATGGATAGGTGACGTTTCACAGAGTGCCGGAGTAACTCAGCGGGTCAGGCAGCATCTGTGGAGAACATGGATAGGTGACACAGAGTGCCGGAGTAATTCAGCGGGTCAGGCAGCATCTGTGGAGAAGATGGATAGGTAACGTATCACAGAGTGCTGGAGTAACTCAGCGGGTCAGGCAGCATCTGTGGAGAACATGGATAGGTGACGTTTCACAGAGTGCTGGAGTAACTCAGCAGGTCAGGCAGCATCTGTGGAGAACATGGACAGGTGACGTTTCACAGAGTGCTGGAGTAACTCAGTGGGTCAGGCAGCATCTGTGGAGAACATGGATAGGTGACGTTTCTGGGCGGAACCTTCCTACATATTGATTGTACCAGGGGGAAGAAAGCTGGAAGAGAGGTGGGGTGAGTCAAAGTCAGACGAGTGATAGGTGTATACATGGATCTATCCATGTTCTCCACAGATGCTGCCTGACCCGCTGAGTTACTCCAGCACATTGCATCTTTAAATCGCACACCTCCAGATTCAGAGACAGTTTCTTCCCAGCTGTTATCAGACAACTGAACCATCCTACCACAATCAGAGAGCAGTGCTGAATTACTATCCACCTCATTGGTGACACTCAGACTATCTTTGATCAGATTTTACTGGCCTTACGTAGACAGAGCAAATGACTCGATTGTAATCATGTATTGTCTTTCTGCTGACTGGTTAGCACACAACAAAAGCTTTTCACTGTACCTCGACACATGTGACAATAAGGCCTGGATAGAGTGGATGTGGAGAGGATGTTTCCACTAGTGGGAGAGGTCACAGCCTCAGAATTAAAGGACATTCCTTTGGGAAGGTGATGAGGAGGAATTTCTTTAGCCAGAGGATGATGAATCTGTGGGATTCTTTGCCACAGACGGCTGTGGAGGCCAAGGGAGTGGATATATTTAAGGCAGAGATAGATAGATTATTGATTAGTGCGGGTGTCAGGGGTTATGGGGAGATGACAGGAGAATGGGGTTAGGAGGGAGAGTTAGATCAGCCACGATTGAATGGCAGAGTAGACTGGATGGGCCGAATGGCCTAATTCTACTCCAATCACTTATAAACTAAACTGAACTGAACTGAGATGATGTCTGACCTGCGGAGTTATGCCTATCTATGTTCTTCAGAGATGCTGCCTGACCCACTGAATGAGGCCAGCACTTTGCATCTTCCAAACAGCAGACCTTTTAAACTGAATGCGTAGCAAGGAACTGCAGAAGTTTACACCGAAGATAGACACATGGGTGAAGAAGGGTCTCTCCCCGCTCCTTCTCTCCGGAGATGCTGCCTGTCCTGCTGAGTTACTCCAGCATTTTGGGCCGATCCTTTGAAAACAGAAACTCGCCTGAAAGCCATCAGTAGGAGCAATGATGGTTAGCAGTACCCTTCCCCCCCTCACCCCCCCCCCCCCCCCCCCCCCCCCCCCCCCCCCTCCCCCTCCCCCCCCCTCCAGCACTCCTGTTCGTAGGTCTCTGAATCCAAGGTATCTGGCAGATTGTCCTGAAACATTTACCATCTGTTGTGGAGGGGCTGGCGAGAGTGATGGAGGATAGTGTGCAGCCTCTCACAAACAAAGAGCCTGTCTCAGCCACACTTGCTCACACAGCTGTGTTGCCTGCCTCCGATATTTAAAAGGCGGCTCATTGACAGGGACTGGCCATCGAAAAAGGGGCTCCGAGACTCAACATCCCGGGCGGAAAAAAGAGAGCTTTCAATAATTGAAGCGTCTGCTCTAAGTATCGGAGGCCCTTCGTAAAAAAAAACCCCACGGTTTTATGGACTCCAAATTGGCCCCATCCCATCCCGATTGGAGAAAACTAACAAAGTTTCTCGTTACAGTCAAACACACAAAGAAAAGGCACAACAAATATATCGCTGGGATAAGAGCTATAAATCCCTCTCGTCAGGATCAGAAATCCTGGCATGGTGATTGCTTCAATATGTTGAAGGCAGTTAATTGAATATTAAGGGATTTAAAGGCAGTTACGAGTTTGGCTAGTGGAGGCGTTCTTTCATAAACAGTGATTATTGTGTTGCTGCCTGCTTGCACCTTTGCTTAAAAACACTCCACCCTGTCCCTTGCAGCGCCCCCCCTTTAATGTACGTTGCCTATTTCCTTCGCTCCATAGATGCTGCTGCACCCGCTGAGTTTCTCCAGCTTTTTTGTGTACCTTAATGTACGGGTTGGGTTGGGCCAAAGGGCCATGCAGAGGGGCGCAGCGGTCAGACCTGGTGCTTCCCCTCATCTCCGGTGACGCAGGTTCGATCCTGGGCTCCGCTGCTCTCTGTGTGGAGTTTGCACGTTCTCCCCGCGGGTGTGTGGGTTTTACTCCGGGTGCCCTGGTTTCCTCCCACATCCTAGCGGGCGGGGCTGGTTAATTGGCTGGAACATAGGAGCGTAGAACATACAACATACAAAACACAGCATACAACATGGGACATAGAACATACAACATACAACATACGACATATGACACCGAGCATACAACATAGAACATACAATGTAGAACATACAACAGAAATCATATACGACAGAACATACAACATAGAACATACAATGTAGAACATACAACAGAACATACAACATAGATCATATACGATAGAAAACATAGAAACATAGAAAATAGGTGCAGGAGAAGAGGCCATTCGGCCCTTCGAGCCTGCACCGCCATTCAATATGATCATGGCTGATCATCCAACTCAGTATCCTGTACCTGCCTTCTCTCCATACCCCCTGATCCCTTTAGCCACAAGGGCCACATCTAACTCCCTCTTAAATATAGCCAATGTATTGTGGCCTCAACTACCTTCTGTGGCAGAGAGTTCCACAGATTCACCACTCTCTGTGTGAAAAAAGTTCTTCTCATCTCGGTTTTAAAGGATTTCCCCCTTATCCTTAAGCTGTGACCCCTTGTCCTGGACTTCCCCAACATCGGGAACAATCTTCCTGCATCTAGCCTGTCCAACCCCTTAAGCATTTTGTAAGTTTCTATAAGATCCCCCCTCAATCTTCTAAATTCTAGCGAGTACAAACCGAGTCTATCCAGTCTTTCTTCATATGAAAGTCCTGACATCCCAGGAATCAGTCTGGTGAGCCTTCTCTGTACTCCCTCTATGGCAAGAATGTCCTTCCTCAGAATTAGGAGAACAAAACTGTACGCAATACTCCAGGTGTGGTCTCACCAAGACCCTGTACAACTGCAGTAGAACCTCCCTGTTCCTATACTCAAATCCTTTTGCTATGAATGCTAGCATACCATTTGCTTTCTTCACTGCCTACTGCACCTGCATGCCTACTTTCAATGTTTAAGAAGGAACAGCAGATGCTGGAGAATCGAAGGTACACAAAAAAGCTGGAGAAACTCAGCGGGTGCACACCAGTCATTGAAAGTAGGCAAGGTTTCGGCCCGAAACCTTGCCTACTTTCAATGACTGGTGTGCCATGACACCCAGGTCTCGTTGCATCTCCCCCTTTCCTAATCGGCCACCATTCAGATAATAGTCTACTTTCTTGTTTTTGCCACCAAAGTGGATAAACATATAGATAGAACATACAACATAGAACATACAACAGAGAACATACAACATAGAGCATATATAATAGATCAGAACATGAAACAGAACATAGAAGAGTACAGTGTGGAACTCCCGTAGAAATCTTGGGAAGTTCCGCATGTAACCAACAACTCTCACCAACTCCTTGCTACACATGCCTGGTAAAAAGTATTTTATCGGGAAGCATCACAGCTCCGTCCAAGCTCGGCACGAAATTGCAGAGAAATGTGGACACACAAACCATCGACTCCATCTACACCTCACGCTGCCTCAGCAAGGCCAGCAGCATCATCTAGGACCAGTCTCACCCCGGCCACTCCCTCTTCTCCCCTCTCCCATCGGACAAGAGGTACAGAAGTGTGAAAACAAACGCACACACACCTCCGGATTCAGGGACAGTTTCTTCCCGGCTGTTATCAGGCAACTGAACCATCCTACCACAACCAGAGAGCGGTCCTGAACTACTATCTACCTCATTGGTGACCCTCGGATTGGACTTTACTGGATGTGAGCTGAACATTATTCCCTTTATCCTGTATCTGTACACTGTGGACGGATCGATAGTAATCATGTATCATCTTTCCGCTGACTGGTTGGCTCTCAATGAGTTTTGGGTTACGTTTGGGAAGGAATGAGTGACGTTTTTCACTGTATCTCGGTACACGTGACAATAAACTAAGCATAAAACTGTACTCTCATGATGAATCCCTCCGCCCGTTGATTCTTAAAATGCCCGTAAGTGCTTTAATCATTGCCTTAAGTGTAAGGAACAACTGGCATTTTTGTGCATTTCAGACCTTCATCCAAAATCAAAAATTCCTCCTTATAGACAATAGACAGTAGGTGCAGGAGTAGGCCATTCAGCCCCTTGAGCCAGCACTGCCATTCAATGTAATCATGGCTGATCATCCACAATCAGTACCCCGTTCCTGCCTTCTCCCCATATCCCCTGACTCTGCTATTTTTAAGAGCCCCATCTAGTTCTCTCTTGAAAGTATCCAGAGAACCTGCCTCCACCGCCCTCTGAGGCAGAGAATTCCACAGACTCACCACTCTCTGTGAGAAAAAGTGTTTCCTCGTCTCTGTTCTAAATGGCTTACTCCTTATTCTTAAACTGTGTGGTTCCTGGTTCTGGACTCCCCCAACATCGGGAACATGTTTCCTGCCTCTATCGTGTCCAAACCCTTAATAATCTTATACGTTTCAATAAGATATGCATGGTCAAGATGAAAAATTAGGTGGTCATTCATTGAGATAGTAAGAATACATAACAGAATCTGTGTTTTTGGAGCCGACTCCATACCCTATAAATTCTATCGAGGTTGAGGTTAAAAAAAAAGGTTTAAAAATCTTGCAAATCATAATGTTATGCAAGAAACCGTTATTCTAACTTGACCACATCAGCAATGAAAATTGAAATATGTTTTGTGTTGCATAATTTACTCAGTTGCTGCAAGAAATTACATAACACGTCCTCATTTAGCAAAACCAACATGGAAGTTGAAGTGGAGCCACTTCAAATGCCGTAAGACCATCTACAGAACATTATTTTGGATCCTTTCTCTCTATCTATCAATGGCTTTCACTCCAACTGGAGGTCAAGTCAAGTCAAATGTATTTGTCACGTACACATACGAGATGTGCAGTGAAATGAAAAGTGGCAAATGCTCGCGGGTTTTTGTGCAACAAGACAAACAAACAAACTACAAACAGAATGCAACAGAATTACATAATCGTTTACATATTAAATATTGTGGGTGGAAGGAAAAAGGGAAAAAAAACAGCAATTTTTAAAAAAAGCAGTAGAGTGGTTCAATAAACGTTGAGTGGTGCCAACTGCTTCATGATGTCCTGCCATTCTCTTCCGTCCCAGCTAGCGTGCTAGCTCTGACTGGAGAGTTGGGGTAATGTAATCAGGGGCTGAAACCCTGGCCATCCATCACGATGCATTCTCTCCCATTGCCTCCTTTGCATCTATCAAAGAACAATGAGTCCATTTTATTTCATTTGGACTCTAATTTGGTTGTTCAGTCCAGTTTATTGTCACGTGTACCGAGGTACAGTGAAAAGCTTGTTCCCGAAACGTTGCCTATTTCCTTCGCTCCATAGATGCTGCTGCACCCGTTGAGTTTCTCCAGCACGTTTGTCTACCTTTGATTTTCCAGCACCTGCAGTTCCTTCTTAAACAGTTACTCCAGCTTTTTGTGTCTCTCTTCTCTGTACCTTCCCCCTTTGCCCTGGGCAGGAGGAAGGGGAGGAAGTATGGTTGGAAAGTTGGAGAAATCAGTGATCGCAGCAAACTATCCGAGCGGAATATGGGGTGCTTGTCTTCCAGTTTGGGTGTGGCTGCACTCCGGCATTGGGGAGGCCAAGGACAGAATGGTTGGCATGGGGATGGGAAGGGGAGTTCAAAGGATTAGCTTTCGGGAGATCCAGCAGCCTTCGATGCTCAACACCATGAACTGCGCTAAGGTTTAGACCTTACACGAGAGATACAGCGTGGAAACAGGCCCTTCAGCCCACCGAGTCCATGCCGACCAGCGATCACCCTGTATATTAGCACTATCCTTATATACACGCTGGGGAGAATTTACAATTTACCTAAGACAATTATCCTATAAGCCTGTACGTCTTTGGAGTGTGGGAGGAAACCAGAGCACCTGGAGATAGCCCACACAGATTTCATGGGAGTTTAGTTTAGTTTAGTTTAGTTTAGAGATACAGAGTGGAGACAGATCCTTCGGCCCACCGAGTCCGTGCCGACCAGCGATCTCCCCGTACACTAGCACCATCCTATACACACTAGGGACAATCTACAATTATACCAAAGTAAGTAAGTAAGTAGGTTTATTGGCCAAGTATTCACATACAAGGAATTTGCCTTGGTGCTCCGCCCACAAGTAACAACATGACACACAGCGACAGTTACGAATGACTCAGAAAACTAAACATTAATAATAATAAAACATTAATGATAAAACACCAAAACACAAAGCCAATTAACCTACAAAGCTGCACGTCTTTGGAGCGTGGGAGGAAACCAGAGCACCCGGAGAAAACCCACGCAGGTCACGGGGAGAACGTGCAAACTCCGTACAGGCAGCACCCGTAGTCAGGATTGGACCCGGGTCTCTGGCGCTGTGAGGCAGCAACTCTACCGCTGGGCCACCGTGCTGGGTTCTTTCGCTGGGTTATCTTGGAACTTGAATTCATCTTGAAACTAAAACTATGGCAGGATTTACTGTCTTAAACCACAACACCACAGAGTGTTCTAAATTCACACACATGGGTCTTCCCCATGAGACTGACTCTCTTGTAAACCCCTTTTCTGTCTAATGTAATTCTTCTAATTTCTGCTGGAAAGTTTTCAGTAAAATCCACACGATGCTGTGCCTTCCCAACCAACGCCCACCAACCTTCATTCTTTTACTGAGCAAACCTCCGTGGCCAGAGTGAGTCCCACGGCAAATTGGAGGAGCAGCACCTCATATTTCGCTTGGGTAGTTTACACCCAGGCGGTATGAACATTGACTTCTCCAATTTCAGGTAGTCCCTGCTTTCTCCCTCCTTCCCCTCCCCTTCCCAGCTCTCCCACTGTCTCCGCCTTTTCCTTTCTTCTTCCCCCCCCACCCCACCATCAGTCTGAAGGAGGGTCGCCACCCGAAACGTCACCTATTCCTTCGCTCCATAGATGCTGCCTCACCCGCTGAGTTTCTCCAGCATTTTTGTCTACCTTTGATTTTTCCAGCATCTGCAGTTCTTACATTGGCTCCCTGTATGTCAGGGAATTGATTTTAAAATCCTGCTGCTCACCTATAAATCACTACATGGTTTAGGACCAAAGTATATCACTGACATGCTTCCACTACATCAGCCTTCTAGACCGCTAAGATCTTCTGAAACCAATCTGTTAGTGATTCCCAGAGTAAATACAAAACATTGGGAAAGCAGGATTTAGTTACTATGCAATAAATAGCTGGAATAAACTTCCTGAAGATTGCCTCAACTTTGACCACTTTTAAAACAAGACTGAAAACTTTTATGTTTACTTTTAGCTTTCAGCTAAATCTTAACTACGTTGCACTTTTAACTTTTGCACTTTTTATAATGCATTTTTAATTTTGCTTTTCCTTTCTTTTAGTTCTATTTTATTTCATTTTATTATTTCATTTTATTGTATGACATGTTTTTATGTGAAGCACTTTGAGTCTGCCTCATGTATGAAATGTGCTATATAAATAAAGTTGCCTTGCCTTGCCTTCTTTCTTGAGCAGCTTTAAACGCTGTTATTTTCTAGCGTGCATGGGTGAGAGATTCACAATTAAACCCCTGAAGATGGAAAAAGCTGCCACAAAATATTAACCACAAATATTTGCTGTTTCCGAAAAAAAATCGCATCCAGACACAGTCAATTCTATAATGTGTCGGAAGGAACTGCAGATGTTGTTAGACATAAAAATGCTGGAGTAACTCATCGGGCGAGGCAGCATCTCTGGAGAGAAGCAATTGGTGACGTTTCGGGTTGGGACCCTTCTTCAGATTATTATTATTTTATAATAATCAGATCATGTTTCATTCCACCGAAAAGATAACCATAGAACAGTACAGCACAGAAACAGGCCCTTCGGCCCACAATGTCTGTGCCGTGCCAAGACCAACTCTTATCAGCCTGCAGGTAATGTATGTCCCTCCATTCCCTGCATATCCATCTGCCTATCCATGAGTTTCTTAAACTGTACATAACACCAATGGTCCACCTTGCCTTCCTCTAAATGAGGAAGTACCATGTCTGAAAGATTCCAGCACCTGTGGACTCTTGGTACGCCTGGCACCCATACCAATCAAGAACCCATCTATCTCCATCCTTAAAAATATCCATTGACTTGGCCTCCACAGCCTGCTGTGGCAATGAATTCCACGGATTCACCACCTTCTGACTAAAGAAATTCCTCCTCATCCCCTTTCTAAAGGTACATCCTTTTATTCTGTGGTTGTGGCCTCTGGTCCGAGACTCTCCCACTAGTAGAGACAAACGGACCCAACATTCATTGCCACAGTGGCCTGCGGAGGCCAAGTCAATGGATATTTCTAAGATAGAGATTGACAGATTCTTGATTAGTGCGGGTGTCAGGGGTTACGGGGAGAAGGCAGGAGAATGGGGTTGGGAGGGAGAGATAGACCAGCCATGATTGAATGGTGGAGTAGACTTGATGGGCCGAATGGCCTAATTCTGCTCCTATCACTTATAGAAACATAGAAACATAGAAATTAGGTGCAGGAGTAGGCCATTCGGCCCTTCGAGCCTGCACCGCCATTCAATATGATCATGGCTGATCATCCAACTCAGTATCCCGTACCTGCCTTCTCTCCATATGATCCCCTTAGCCACAAGGGCCACATCTAACTCCCTCTTATATAGCCACAACTACCCTCTGAGAGAGTTCCAGATTCACCACTCTCTGCGTGAAAAAAGTTCTGAATTGATGCACATGAATCACCCATGCTTATTCTGCAGAGATTCTGCCTGGCCCGCTGGGTTACTCCAGCACGCTGAGCCTATCGCAGTTTGGAAGTTCCCCATCAGTAACCGAGCTGCTTTTGCTGATTCATTGACAAGGTGTTTCAGAAGCACTAACTGACATCTGTAGTGCTGGTAGACAAAAATGCTGGAGAAACTCAGCGGGTCAGGCAGCATCTATGGAGGGAAGGAATAGGCAGCGTTTCGGGTCGAGACCCTTCTTCAGACTCGCTGAGTAATGCCTGCTGAGTTACTCCAGCATTTTGTGTCTATCTTCGGTTTAAACCAGCATCTGCAGTTCCTTCCCACGTAATCAGCAAAAGAGCTTGGTTACTGATGGGGAACATCTAAACTACGATAGACACAGAGAGAGTGCTGGACTAACCCAGCGGACAGAGTCTGAAGAAGAGTCTCGACTCGAAACGTCAACTATTCCTTCGCTCCATGGATGCGGCCTAACCCGCTGAGTTTCTCCAGCATTTTAGGTCTACCTTCGATTTTTCCAGCATCTGCAGTTCTTTCTTAAACACTGTAGTGCTGGCCCCATTTCCCGAGGCTTCTTGCTTCCAACATAGGCATCAGCTCTAAGTTCCTTCCATCTGAAGCGATGCAGCTGCTAACATGTGGGAAAGAACAGAGAAGAACAAAGACATTTCCATTACACTTTCCCCAGGGCGCTCTGAGTCTCTTTGCAGTTGCTGAAGAGCTTTTAAGCTGCAGAACAAGAAAGTTAACACACAGAGAGCTCCCACAACCAAAGACCCTATAGCGGAGCAAGATAGACCACTCATTCTAAATGCAATGGGCTGACGTGTAGTACGCAACGGAGCGGAACGTGGGCCTTTTTTTCATCCATTTCGGTAACCGGACCGGACCGGACCCGACCCGACCCGACCCGACCCGACCCGACCCGCAGTGTAATCAACGTTGCGGGGGAACAGTTTGTGTTAATAAATTATAATTCTGAAAATGAGGAGAAGATTTTTCCCAAAGAACTTTTATTTTTACGAGGATGTTTCCGTAACCGGTCTCCGTCTCCGCACTAGTATCTTTGCTCCGCTACGGGATCTTTGGTGCGGAGACGGAAGCCGGTTACGGAAATGCGGCCGAAAATGACCCCACGAATCTGCCCATGACCGTACTACTTCCTTTTGGTCGAGTGGACTATCTTGCTCGCTATAGGATGTTTGCCCACAACTAACAGGAAATAACAACTCAAATAGCAAGTTAATAGGATGGAGCTTATTCACCACTGCATAGATGACTGAAGAATGGTCTTGACCCGAAACGTCGCCTATTCCTTCTCTCCAGAGATGCTGCCTCACCCGCTGAGTTTCTCCAGCATTTTTGGCTACCATTGCATAGATGTCATCTCTCCGGGCCTTATTCAGATTTCATGGAAGTTTGGTTTAGTTTAGTTTAGTTTAGTTTAGTTTAGTTTAGTTTAGCCATTCAACATGGAAACAGACCCTTTGGCCCACCTAGTCCGCACCAGCCAGCGATCTCCGCACACTAACACTATCTCACACACACTAGACACAATTTTACAGTTACACCAAAACAATTAACCTACAAACCTGTACCTCTTTGGAGTGTGGGAGGAAACTGAAGATCTCGGAGAAAACTCACCCAGGTCACGGGGAGAACGTACAAACCCCGTACAGACAGCACCCGTCGTCAGGATCGAACCTGGGTCTCTGGCGCTGTAAGGCAGCAACTCTACCGCTGCGCCACCGTGCCAATTTCCAAAGGGATTTCTTGTCTGAGAAAGATGAAGTTGCTCAACGCTATAACTCCCCCTCCCATTCCCACACTGACCTCTCTGTCCTGGGCCTCCTCCACTGTCAGAGTGAGGCCCAGCGCAGATTGGAGGAACAGCACCTCATATTTCGCTTGGGCAGCTTACACCCCAGCGGTATCAACATTGAATTCTCTAACTTCAAGTAGCCCTTGCTTTCCCTTTCGCTCTCCGTCCCTCCCCCATCCCAGTTCTCCCACTAATTTCCCTTTCCTCCTGATTAAATATTACTGGTTGTATGCTTCCCCTAAGCCAACAATGAACCGTTCTACATTTAGATAGAGTCGCAGAGTGATACAGTGGATAAACAGGCCCTTCGGCCCAACTTGCCCACACCGGCCAACATGACCCATCTACACCAGTCCCACTTGCCTGTGTATGGTCCATATCCCTCCAAACCTGTCCTATCCATGTACCTGTCTAACTGTTTCTTAAATGTTAGGATAGTCCCAGCCTCAACTACCTCCTCTGGCAGCTCATTCCATACACCCACCGCCCTTTGTGTGAAAAGGTTACCCCTCAGATTCCTATTAAATCTTTTCCCCTTCACCTTGAACCTGTGTCCTCTGGTCCTCGATTCACCTATTCTGGGCAGGTGATTCCGTGCATCTAGCTGGAACTTTGTCCCTTTTGAACTGCGTTTTCACACCTTACCTTTCCATACCCTTACCTTACCAGACTGATTCCTGGGATGTCAGGACTGTCATGAAGAAAGACTGGATAGACTTGGTTTATACTCTCTAGAATTTAGAAGATTGAGAGGGGATCTTATAGAAACTTACAAAATTCTTAAGGGGTTGGACAGGCTAGATGCAGGAAGATTGTTCCCGATGTTAGGGAAGTCCAGGACAAGGGGTCACAGCTTAAGGATAAGGGGGAAATCCTTTAAAACCGAGATGAGAAGAACTTTTTTCACACCGAGAGTGTTGAATCTCTGGAACTCTCTGCCACAGAGGGTAGTTGAGGCCACAGTTCATTGGCTATATTTAAGAGGGAGTTAGATGTGGCCCTTGTGGCTAAGGGGATCAGGGGGTATGGAGAGAAGGCAGGTACGGGATACTGAGTTGGATGATCAGCCATGATCATATTGAATGGCGGTGCAGGCTCGAAGGGCCGAATGGCCTCTACTCCTGCACCTAATTTCTATGTTTCTATGTTTCTATATCTCTATGTCTCCCTCTCCCCCGACTGTCAGATAAGGGTCTCGGCCCGAAACGTCACCCATTCCTTCTCTCCAGAGATGCTGCCTGTCCCGCTGAGTTACTCCAGCATTTTGTGTTTGTCTACAAGATGAGGTGGATTTGGACGTTGTGGGATTAGGGTGTTGTGACGTGAGATGGTCACAGTCGTCAAGGTGATGACCCTAATGCTCGGTGATGGCTTCATTATACGGTGGTCTGTTTGTAGCTCAATCATATAAAGACGGGCTGTGCAGCCCGCGCGGCACGGTGGTGCAGCAGTAGAGTTGCTGCCTCACAGCGCCAGAGACCCGGGTTCGATCCCGACTACGGGCGCTGTCTGTACGGAGTTTGTCCCCGCGTGGGTTTTCTCCGGGTGCTCCGGTTTCCTCCCACACTCCAAAGACGTGCAGGTCCGTAGGTTAGATGCATAAATGTAAAATTGTGCAGGATAAGTGTTAATGTGCAGGGGGGTCGGCACGGACTCGATGGGCCGAAGGGCCTGTTTCCCGGCCCCTCGGCCGGGAAACAGGCCCTTCGGCCCACCGAGTCCGCACCGACCCCCCTGCACATTAACTAAACTAAACTAAACAAAACCTCAAATTAACTAAATTAAGCTAAACCTTTGAAGTCCCGGCCTGTCAGCCAACACAAACAACCCTGTCATTCTGAAGATGGCAGGCCAGGGGTATCAGAGACCACACGACAAGGGGCCAGACCTACACACAAACATCCACAAAGCCCATCCACATGTGACCCCCCCCCCCCCCCCCCCCCCCCCCCCCCTGATCTCCACGGCCATTAAGATGCAAATCTCTCCGAGGTTTATTTGTTGAATGATAAAGCAAACCAGAGCCTGCCTTGTTCCTCTCCAGCGAAGACTCGCAGGATCCAACTGCTTTAACACAGCCATGAAAATGCACGCTCTATAAAAACGTAATTATGATAATGTTGGGTGATAATAGTCGCCACAGTTAGTGGCTCTCCATCAGAAATACTTCTCCTGCCTCTTTTATCTCTTCATCGGAGTTTACGGGGAAGAGTTGACTCACTTCTCCTGATCCACTTTTACTCCACACGCCAAAACAACATTATTATCTGAGTGGCGAGTGAACCACATTCCGACACTGTTTAATGAGCCGCTGTAAATGTATCCCCTTCACTATATTCCTGGATGGGATGCGCCCTGCTCGTTATACCGTGGGAGGATCCGCTGGCCACCGGAACATTAGCTGGAGTATCGGAAAGTCAAAGAAGCAATTGGTGAGAAGAGGGGAAGAGGTATAAGGAGCAATCCACTCTGTGTAAAGTACTGGGGAGAACTTCATCAGAAACGTCCAAGCCTCGTCCAGGCAGACGGTACAAACATAGAAACATAGAAATTAGGTGCAGGAGTAGAGGCCATTCGGCCCTTCGAGCCTGCACCGCCATTCAATATGATCATGGCTGATCATCCAACTCAGTATCCCGTACCTGCCTTCTCTCCATACCCCCTGATCCCCTTAGCCACAAGGGCCACATCTAACTCCCTCTTAAATATAGCCAATGAACTGTGGCCTCAACTACCCTCTGTGGCAGAGAGTTCCAGAGATTCACCACTCTCTGTGTGAAAAAAGTTCTTCTCATCTTGGTTTTAAAGGATTTCCCCCTTTATCCTTAAGCTGTGACCCCTTGTCCTGGACTTCCCCAACATCAGGAACAATCTTCCTGCATCTAGCCTGTCCAACCCCTTAAGAATTTTGTAAGTTTCTATAAGATCCCCTCTCAATCTCCTAAATTCTAGAGAGTATAAACCAAGTCTATCCAGTCTTTTTTTCATATGAAAGTCCTGACATCCCAGGAATCAGTCTGGTGAACCGTCTCTGCACTCCCTCTATGGCAATAATGTCCTTCCTCAGATTTGGAGACCAAAACTGTACGCAATACTCCAGGTGTGGTCTCACCAAGATCTAGATCTACAAGCACAAGGACGAACAGACTAAAAAACAGTTTTTACCCCACTGCTATAAAAGCACTAAATGTAGCTGCCAAGGAACGCAGGGGCGATACAGACTAAGGGACTGTGGTACACTGTGAAATCGACAGAAGGATGGAGGGTTGGGTGTTTATGCGTGGTGCTATTTTCGTGAGATTTATTTTAGTTGTTTATCTTTTAATATTTTATCTTGTATGTATCGTTAGCTTTTAGAAATGTTTGAATGGTGCACTGACTGGCTGACATTTTTAGATTTTGTTGTACATGGTTCATGTTACAATGACATTAAAGAAACTGTTCTATTCTCTTGCACAAAGTTACACAATTCTCGGAGAGGAATTTTGTTGAAATTTTCTCAAAAACACTAAAAATAAAATTGGACCCCGACACGGAATTGATTATCCTAGGTTCGTCAGAAGCCTGCTCTGAGCTATCATTATTCCAAAGACGTTTCCTTAACTATGGCCTGATTAGGACAAAAAAAACGAATAATCAAATTTTGGAAACGTACATCTGTCCCTACTCTTAAAATGTGGATTACAAACATGTCTGAGATGCTACATCTTGAAAATATGAGACTTGTCTTAGCTGAAAAACCAGATCATTTTTCGAAGACATGGGCACCATTCATTGATTTATAACAAGGATAGCATGGTGCAACACAATTTTGGAGTGAAATCTAATTACAGGTTGGATGATCTTATAGGGGATCTTATAGAAACTTACAAAATTCTTAAGGGGTTGGACAGGCTAGATGCAGGAAGATTATTCCCGATGTTGGGGAAGTCCAGGACAAGGGGTCACAGCTTAAGGATAAGGGGGAAATCCTTTAAAACCGAGATGAGGAGAACTTTTTTCACACAGAGAGTGGTGAATCTCTGGAACTCTCTGCCACAGAGGGTAGTTGAGGCCACAGTTCATTGGCTATATTTAAGAGGGAGTTAGATGTGGCCCTTGTGGCCAAGGGGATCAGAGGGTATAGAGAGAAGGCAGGTACGGGATACTGAGTTGGATGATCAGCCATGATCATATTGAATGACGGTGCAGGCTCGAAGGGCCGAATGGCCTACTCCTGCACCTATTTTCTATGTTTCTATGTTTCTATGATGGGTGGGGAGGGATACGAGGCTGGTATATCACTTTTTTTCTTTTTTGTCTTTTTATTTCTCTATTCCTTTATTTTTTTATTTCCTCACTATTTGGCTACGAGGGTTCAATCCTTGCACATTCCACTTTTGCTTTCTCTCCTTTCTTTTCTCCTAACTATAGCTAAAAGTCAAAATTGATGCTGTACAATAACTGTATTATGTCACATGCCGTCGGTTATATATTTGTACACTTGCTTCTAATAAATAAAAAATTAAAATAAAAAAGAAACGTCTAAGGCAGCGAAATCACTTTGGCCGCACAAGATTCACAGCACAAATAAACTTTAAGGTTAATTTAAGGCTGTTCATCCATTTGATTTTGTATAGCTTAGTTTAGATCAGGGATACAGCGCTGAAAATAGGCCCTTTGGCCCACCGAGTCCCTGCTGACCAGTGACCCCCCCACCCTCCTGCATTCTACACACACTAGAGGCAATTTAGCCAACAATTCCGTACGATTTTATCTCACAGAGAGTGGTGAGTCTGTGGAATTCTCTGCCTCAGAGAGTGGTGGAGGCCGGTTCTCCAGATACTTTCAAGAGAGAGCTAGACAGGGCTCTTAAAGATAGCGGAGTCAGGGGATATGGGGAGAAGGTAGGAACAGGGTACTGATTGGGGATGATCAGCCGTGATCACATTGAATGGCGGTGCTGGGTCGAAGGGCCGAATGGCCTACTCCTGCACCTATTGTCTATTGTCTATTGACTTTGGGATGTGGGAGAAAACCAGAGCACCCAGAGAAAACCCACGAGGTCACAGGGAGAACGTGCAAACTCCGTACAGACAGCACCCAAGATCAGTATTGAAGCCGTGTCTCTGGCGCTGTGAGGCAGCAACTCTACCACTGCGCCACCGTGACGCCTTTCTTGTATAATTATAGTAAGACGTCCCTGTTCCCGTTCTCAATTCCTCTTGCTACGAAGATATATCTTGTTAACTGCTGGCTGCACCTGCACAGGAACAAAACACACTGCTGGAGGAACTCAGTGGGTCAGGCAGGATCTGTGGGCAGATGACGTTTCACATTGATAGAGTGGAGGAAGGGGGAAAGCTGGGAGAGGAAGGGTGAGAGGAAGGAGTTGAGCAAGAACAGGCATCTGCGAGTTTGGCTTGTGGACAAAAATACCCCCAGAGACGGAGACTAAGACTTTGCCTCCATCACAGTGAGGATGTGCTTGGTGAACTCACTGTGGTGGATGTTTAATTTGTGTTTATTGTATGTTTTGTTTTTATTGATGCTGTGTATGACTGCAGGCAACATAATTTCGTTCAGACCGAAAGGTCTGAATGACAATAAAAGGAATCTAATTCTAATTCTAAAAAAAAATTACTTTGGACATTAATGGTTCCCAATCTAAAATAATTTAAATAGACAATAGACAATAGGTGCAGGAGTAGGCCATTCGACCCTTCGAGCCAGCACCGCCATTCAATGTGATCATGGCTGATCATTCAACTCAGTATCCTGTACCTGCCTTCTCTCCATACCCCCCGATCCCTTTAGCCACAAGGGCCACATCTAACTCCCTCTTAAATATAGCCAATGAACTGTGGCCTCAACTACCCTCTGTGGCAGAGAGTTCCAGAGATTCACCACTCTCTGTGTGAAAAAAGTTCTTCTCATCTCAGTTTTAAAGGATTTCCCCTTTATCCTTAAGCTGTGACCCCTTGTCCTGGACCTCCCCAACATCGGGAGCAGGAGTAGGCCATTCGGCCCTTCGAGCCAGCACATGCCATTCAATGTGATCATGGCTGATCATCCCCAATCAGTACCCTGTTCCTGCCTTCTCCCCACATCCCCTGACTCCGCTATTTTTAAGAGCCCTGGTGATCACATTGAATGGCGGTGCTAGCTCGAAGGGCCGAATGGCCTACTCCTGCACCTATTGTCGATTCTATTGATTGAGAATGACGTGCTTGCACTCCAGGTTCTGAGATCCAATCCAATCCAATCCAACTTTATTTGTTAAGCACTTTAAAACAGCCAATGTTGACCACAGTGCTGTACAGAAGAATAAACAAGACATCATAAACAGACACCATGGTGGTTGATGAGACCTTTGTGCAGGTCACGGGGAGAACGTGCAAACTCTGCACAGGCAGAGCCCCCTAGTCAGGATCGAACCCGGGTCTCTGGCGTTGTGAGGCAGCAACTCTACCGCTGCATTTTAATCTTGGGTATAAACCTATTGGACTTGTTTGTACATTAAGTACATTAAGTTTGTTTGTACATATGTCCTCGGAGTACATATCTCGGTGGATTTGTCCTGGTCCCTCAACACCTCCAAGCTGATCAAAAAGGCACAGCAGCGCCTTTACTTCCTGAGGAGGCTCAAGAAAGCCCACCTGACCTACCGGATCCTGACCAACTTTTACCTGCCATGTGCCCTCCACCATAGAGAGTATCCTGACCACACTGCTTTTGCCTTCCTCCCACAGGTAGGCGGTACAGCAGCTGCACAGAGTCAGAGTCAATTAATTGTCGGACCAGGAAAACGGTTTCTGCACTACAACGGGTAGACCTCAGACACAACATAATTACATTTTACATAAACATCCATCACAATAGCTGTGATGGAAAAATAAACCGCACTCTCAGCACAAAGTCATCGGCGATGGCCCCGCTCCCTGCCATGGATTGCCCCCGGTCCACCGAAAAGCGGTGTCTGAGACGGGCTGGGAAGATCATCAAAGAAAAGCCCCTCACACCCAGACCCGCAGCCATGGACTGTTTGCCCTCCTCCCATCAGGGAGGCGGTACAGGAGCCTCAGGTCACGTACCAGCAGGACGAGAGGAACAGCTTCTACAACAACACAATCACACTGCTGAACTCGGAGTCCCGACGATAGATTTCTCCGGTCCCTCCGTCCCCATTGTTTAATTATTCTGTATTTCTTGATTATTCTGTATCTTCTCTCTTATCTATTTTTTTTTTTTTTTTTTTTTTTCTTTATGTACAACTACTACGGACTGATGCAAAACTGCATTTTGTTGTACTCATACTTGTATTTGTGCGATGACATTAAAGTTGAATTGAATGAATAAGGTTCAGTATTTTAAGTGCCTGTCCCACTTACATGTCCTTGGCACGCAAATGACGCGACCACAAGGTCGCGTCATTTGCGTGCCAAGGACCCGTAAGTGGGACAGGCCCTTTAGTCAGAGAAGACAGCTTTTTGGGTTAACACAAATGAGATCTTTCTGCAGTCTAATCGCAGTGCAGATTAAGAAGGGCATTTTGTTTGTCAGTTTGGCATCTTCCTCAACCACTTTCCAAGCAATAAATTATATTTGCTGTGAAGTCAGGATAATTAAATGGGGAATGTGGAAAACACATATTATCAAGATGCATCACAGCTTGCGTTCAGGAACGGCTCCGTCCAAGACCACAAGGAATTACAGAGAATTGTGGAAGCAGCCCAGACAGTCACACAAACCAACCTCCCTTCTATTGACGGTGGACAAAAGTGCTGGAGAAACTCAGCGGGTGCAGCAGCATCTATGGAGTGAAGGAAATAGGCGACGTTTTGGGTCGACACCCTTCTTCAGTACAAGTTGCCAGTGAGGCCACACTTGTAGAATCGCGTTCAGTTTTGTTCACCCTGCTGATAGGAAAGATGAAGCTGGAAAGATTTACGAGGATGTTGCCAGGACTAGAGGGTCTGAGCTACAGGGAGAGGTTGGGCAGGTTGGGACTGCAGATTCCATGGAGCGCAGGAGGATGAGGGGCGATCTTATAGAGGTGTATAAAACCACGAGGGGGATTAATAGGGCAAATCCATAGTCTTCTCCCAGGGTAGACAAATGTGCTGGAGAAACTCAGCGGGTGCAGCAGCATCTATGGAGCAAAGGAAATAGGCAACGTTTCGGGCCGAAAACCTTCAGGAAGGAAATAGGTAACGTTTCGGGCCGAAACCCTTGGTTTCGGCCCGAAACGTTGCCTATTTCCTTCGCTCCATAGATGCTGCTGCACCCGCTGAGTTTCTCCAGCATTTTTGTCTACCTTCGATTTTCCAGCATCTGCAGTTCCTTCTTAAACACATCCCTTCCATTGACTCCATCTACACCTCACGCTGCCTCGGCAAAGCCAGCAGCATCATCAAGGACCAGTCTCACCCCCGGCCACTCCCTCTTCTCCCCTCTCCCATCGGGCAAGAGGTACAGAAGTGTGAAAACAAACGCACACACACACCTCCAGATTCAGGGACAGTTTCTTCCCGGCTGTTATCAGGCAACTGAACCATCCTCTCACCAACAACCAGAGAGCGGTCCCGAACTACACTCTACCTCATTAGTGGACTATCTTTGATCGGACTTTGGTGAACGCAAATTGCTGGAGTAACTCAGCGGGAATTCGGAATGTGGGAGGAAACCAGAGCACTCGGAGAAAACCCACGCAGTTCAGTTTCAGTTTCAGTTTTAGTTGATTGTCACGTGTACCGAGGTACAGTGAAACGCCTTTAATAATAATAATAATAAATTTTATTTATGGGCGCCTTTCAAGAGTCTCAAGGACACCTTACAAAAATGTAGCAGGTAGAGGAAAAACATCTGCCAAAGAGGGTAGTTGAGGCCAGTTCATAGCAAAAGGATTTGAGTATAGGAGCAGGGAGGTTCTACTGCAGTTGTACAGGGTCTTGGTGAGACCATACCTGGAGTATTGCGTACAGTTTTGGTCTCCTACTCTGAGGAAAGACATTCTTGCCATAGAGGGAGTGCAGAGAAGGTTCACCAGACTGATTCCTGGGATGTCAGGACTTTCATATGAAGAAAGACTGGATAGACTTGGTTGATTCTCTCTAGAATTTAGAAGATTGAGAGGGGATCTTATAGAAACGTACAAAATTCTTAAGGGGTTCGACAGGCTAGATGCAGGAAGATTGTTCCCGATGTTGGGGAAGTCCAGAACAAGGGGTCACAGTTTAAGGATAAAGGGTAAATCTTTTAGGACCGAGATGAGAAAAACTTTTTTCACACAGAGAGTGGTGAATCTGTGGAATTCTCTGCCACAGAGGGTAGTTGAGGCCAGTTCATTGGCTATATTTAAAAGGGAGTTAGATGTGGCCCTTGTGGCTAAAGGGATCAGGGGGTATGGAGAGAAGGCAGGAACAGGATACTGAGTTGGATGATCAGCCATGGTCATATTGAATGGCGGTGCAGGCTCGAAGGGCCGAATGGCCTACTCCTGCACCTATTTTCTATGTTTCTATGTTTCTATGTAAGGGGAATGAAATAAATAGTAGAGACATGACTAGTACATAAAGTAAATACAGAATTCAATACAAAACACAGTATGGGGCAAGACATATGAGATTCAGACATATGAGGTATGAGCTAACCAGTCAGCGGAAAGACAATACATGATTACAATCGAGCCACTCACTGTGTGGAGATACATGATACAGGGAATAATGTTTAGTGGCAGTAAAGTCCAATCAAATGTGCAGGAAGGAACTGCAGATGCTGGTTTAAATCGAAGATAAACACAAAGTGCTGGAGTAACTCAGCGGGACAGGCAGCATCTCTGGAGAGAAGGAATGGGCGACGTTTCGGTTCGAGACCCTTCTTTCCCAGCTTGGCTACTTCATCAGGCAGCTCGTTCCGTACAGCCACGGGGACCAATCAAATCCTTGCCCTCCAGGGTCGCCAACGTTCTCATTCCCAAATAAGGGACAAACGGTCAAAGTACGGGACAAATTCCCGACGGCAGTTCGTTGACCGACTTGGCTGTGGCTGGGTGAATGATGAGTTGGCCCCGGGTGCTGGACTGTACACAAAGCCCAGCCGGTGGGCCAGCTGAGGTGTTTTGGTCACCCCAGCCAAAGTCCGACACCCCATCCAACTCATGAACCGATGGTCGGCCCGTGAGAAGGTGGTGGTGGTGTCGGCGGGAAGCGAAGGTCCGAATGTCGGACAGCTGGACGGGCTGCCGACCGACGGGGCCACAGGCGAGGTGCTGCTGCTGCACTCCATGGGCTGCACTACGTCGGGGCGGGTGAGGCAGGGCCAGACTGTCCCCTTGACCCGACTGTCCCCTCGACCTGAGTAGTAGCGGTCAAGGGCAGTCCCGTATGGGACAAACCAACTTAGTCCAACATACGGGATGTCCCGGCTAATACGGGACAGTTGGCAACCCTCGTCCCCTCTCACACTGTCCTCTGGTCATTGAATCCCATCTCTGGGGAAGAGGCTTCACCATTTCTATCTCCCTTCACGAGTTAAGGGGCTGTCCCACTGCGGCGACCTAATTGGCAAGTTTAGAAGAGTTTAGGAGAGTTTGAAAAGGTGTTATGTTGAAGACCTCCTTCAACTTTGTTGAAGACTAGCTTCAACTAGCTTCGGGAAAATTGGACACCGAATAGTCGAGAGTGAGGGCGACCTCCTTCGACCTCCATTCACCTCCATTCGACCTCTCTTGGACTATGATGAAGATTACCCTCGACTACCCTCAACTGTCTACGACTAACATTCCCGACCTACAACAACCTACTTCGACTAAACCTACGAGTAAAAAAAATATCTATTTTTTCCATGACTACCTTTTTTTACTCACGGGCATTTTTCAGCATGTTGAAAAATACACCACGTCCTTGCTAAAGCCTCGAGAACGCGGGGACCACTCTCGAGCATGAAGGAGAGTTACAAAGACCTCCTAGGACCTCGTGTCGACCATGCTGCGAGTACGTCGAGGGCAAACTCTTCTGAACTCACGGATTAGTTTGCCGCAGTGGGACAGCCTCTGTGATATCACCCCTCCACCTTCTGCACTCCAAGGCATAAACCCCAAACCTGCCCAACCTCTCCCTGCAGCTCATGCCCTCGAGTCCTCGCATCTTTCTTTATTTCTTTCAATGCAGCAAAAGTGCTGAGTAACTTCTGCCGAATTATTAAAACAGATTTGCTACAGTTGCTATTGACTTTTATCTTTCAGTTTATTTTAAGCAGCAGGGATAATATCATTGTGTTACACACTGCAGAACAGGATGTACCGCAGGCAGGGCAGTTGGTTGCAAGGCAGTTTTTTGTCAATGATTTATGGATTTTCCATAATATTTCAGAGCAGAATTTATTTTTATTTTTTTTTAATGCATTCTCCTTTCGCCAGCTATTCATTGTGACTCAAAGTCCAGAAGCTTGTAGATAGACACAAAATGCTGGAGTAACTCTGCGGGTGAGGTAGCATCTCTGGAGAGAAGGAATGGGTGACGTTATTCAGGTCTATAGGTTTGTAGGTTAATTGACCTTGAGTTTAAACCAGCATCTGCAGTTCCTTCCTGCACCATATGAGAGAGAGTTAGATTTAGCTCTTGGGGCTAAGGGAATCAAGGGATATGGGGAAAGAGCTGGAACGGGGTACTGATTTTGCATGATCAGCTGTGAATTGTCTGTGGAATTCTCTGCCTCAGAGGGCGGTGGAGGCAGGTTCTCTGGATGCTTTCAAGAGAGAGCTAGATAGGGCTCTTAAATATAGCGGAGTCAGGGAGAAGGCAGGAACGGGGAACTGATTGGGGATGATCAGCCATGATCACATTGAATGGCGGTGCTGGCTTGAAGGGCTGAATGAATGGCCTACTGCTGCATCTATTGTCTATGTATCCCTGTTTCTATGTTTCTATGAGTCGTCCCAGGCTTTGTGGAAACACAAGGAGAGGCAGATGCTGGAACATTGAGCAAAATTAAAGGCCGTGTTCCTCGAACACCACCTTCTCAAGTCTGTACAAGTATGCCGACGAAATGGTCGATGGGCCGAATGGCCTGATTCTGCTCCGAAACTAAACTAAACTAAACTAAAACATTGTGTAGGAAGGAACTACAGATGCTGGTTTACACTGAAGATAGACACAAAATGTTGGAGTAACTCAGCGGGTGAGGCAGCATCTCTGGAGAGAAGGAACGGGTGATGTTTCGGAGAAGGGTCTCGACCCGAAACGTCGCCCATTCCTTCTCTCCACAGATGCTGCCTCACCCGCTGAGTTACTCCAGCATTTTGCGTCTACCCAAATGCAGGTTCTAACCTACACACTAGGGCAGCAGAAGATATATTTAAGGTAGACAAAAGTGCTGGAGAAACTCAGCGGGTGCAGCAGCATATGTGGAGCGAAGGAAATAGGCAACGTTTCGGGCCAAAACCTTTCTGCAAACTGATGAGGAGAAGATATATTTAATTTAGTTTAGTTTAGAAACACAGATTCAGATTCAGATTCAGATTCAATTTTAATTGTCATTGTCAGTGTACAGTACAGAGACAACGAAATGCATTGGAACACAGCATGGAAACAGGCCCTTCGGCCCACCAAGCCCACCCTGACCATCGATCACCCATTCACACTAGTTCTATCTTATCCTACTGTCCTTCTCTCCGGAGATGCTGCCTGTCCCGCTGGGTTACTCCAGCGTTTTGTGTCTATCTTCAGTGTAAACTAACACATTCCCAGAGCAGCGGGATAGACATTACTTTCGGCAGCAAAGACACAGGCAGCTAACAGCAGAGCCCGTGTCTGAATCAACAGCCTGAACAAAAGGGCTGCCATGGTAGTGGCGTGTGGGTTGTTGCCTGGTGACCATTCACGCCGCCCTGGTGTGTTGCAGCATCGAGACACGGGCTGTGCTTTGTTTGGGTTGTCATGTTGGCAGGACGATTGCACCAAGCTGCTCGACGGGGAGCTGGGAAAGTAAAGAATAGTGTGCAAGAATGAACTCCTTCTTCTCCCGCCGTGTGTCTTTTAGACCTGCAGCTCCGTTGAGGCGAGCCAGGCCAACTTGGCATCGCCCAGGTCAATCAGACCATTCGGTGGCCAACCGGTGTTTGGGGCAACTGGTGACCATGTGTTGGGTCCCCACACTCCCAGGAGGCGCTCACTGTCCACGAGGCCACTGTCCACCTCTTCATGTGTTTAAGAGGGAACTGCACCGCAAGAGATGCAACACTTGTCCCTTTACCTCCCCACTCGACTCCGTTCAAGGACCCAAGCAATCGTTCCAGGTGCGACAGAGGTTTACCTGCATCTCTTCCAACCTCATCTATTGCGTCCGCTGCTCTAGATGTCAGCAGATCTATATCGGTGAGACCAAGCGGAGGTTGGGCGATCGTTTCGCCGAACACCTCCGCTCAGTCCGCAATAACCAAGCTGACCTCCCGGTGGCTCAGCACTTCAACTCCCCCTCCCACTCCGTCTCCGACCTCTCTGTCCTGGGTCTCCTCCATGGCCACAGCGAGCAGCACCGGAAATTGGAGGAACAGCACCTCATATTCCGTTTGGGGAGTCTGCATCCCGGGGGCATGAACATCGAATTCTCCCAATTTTGTTAGTCCTTGCTGTCTCCTCCCCTTCCTCAGTCCCCCTGCTGTCTCCTCCCATCCCCCAGCCTTCTGGCTACTCCTCCTTTTCCCTTTCTTGTCCCCGCCCACCCCCAACCCCGATCAGTCTGAAGAAGGGTTTCGGCCCAAAACGTTGCCTATTTCCTTCGCTCCATAGATGCTGCTGCACCCACTGAGTTTCTCCAGCTTTTTTGTGTAACCATCCACCTCTTCATCGCTGCTCCATAGCGTCCGACGCCTGTCCTCAAGCGGTTGAGGGTTGTAAGAAGGAACTGCAGATGCTGGTTAAAATCAAAGGTAGACGACACAAAATGCTGGAGTAACTCAACGGGCGAGGCAGCATCTCACGGAGGGAAGGGGATGGATGGGCTGTTTCGCCCGGGTCTCTGGCGCTGTGAGGCAGCAACTCTACCGCTGCGCCACCGTGCCTAGCCGACTTGTTGGACTAATTTAATGGCCAAATCCCAATGCTATATCCTTCACGCTCCCCGCTGAAATAAGCCCCAACCGCAGCATTGACTTTGTGGCTCTCGACCCATTACTGATGCCTGGGAACCAAGTGTAAACGGGCAAAGGCAGCCAAGCAGATGCCCAGGGGAATCTGTACCATCAGACCCAAAAACCCTATAGACCACTCCATCTAAATGCAATGGGCTGACGTGTAGTACGCAACGGAGCGGAACGTGGGCCTTTTTTTCATCCATTTCAGTAACCCGACCCGACCCGACCCCGACCCCACCCAACCCGACCCCACCCGACCCGACCCCACCCGACCCGACCCCACCCGACCCGACCCGACCCGAACCGTCCCGACCCGCAGTGTAATCAACGTTGCGGGGTAACAGTTTTTTTTTTTTTTTTTTTTTTTTTTTTTATTTTATTTTTATTAGAAGTAAGCACAGTCATATGGCACCAAAGTGCCTAATATATATTTTCATAATACATTTTATGTACAACTTCTTTTTTTTTTTTGTTACATTGAAAAAAGATGAGAATAAGAAAAAGAGGTTAGATAGTAAAGGATAGAAAAATGTGAAATATATAGTGTGTGAAGAAAGAAAACGAGTAAATGAAGAAAGTTGAGAGAGAAAATAGTGAAAAGAAAAGGAGATCATTATTTATAGTCTTGACCAACCCTCGTCCAGTCCTGAAACAGTTATTTTTTACAATTGTGTTACACCATATGATTCCAAAAAAACGACGAATGGAGACCAACTCGTTATGAATTGGTCTGATTTATCCATTAGGAGGAATCGCATTTCCTCAAGATGAGCGGTGTCCAACATACTTGCAATCCACATTTTAAGCGTTGGTATTGATGTACCCTTCCAAAATTTAAGTATTAATTTTTTTGCTATTATTAAACCATAATTAAGGAATAGATTTTGAGATGTGTTCAATTTATTCCCATCTTCCATTACACCAAATATAATCATTTCAGTATTAGGTTCCATTCTTGTCTTGAATAATTTTGTAAGTATTTCAAAAATATCATTCCAAAATCTATAAAGTTTTATGCAGGAAACTAAGGAGTGTGTTATAGTTTGTGTTGATAAATTAAAATTCTGAAAATGAGGAGAAGATTTTTACCAAATAACTTTTATTTTTACGAGGATGTTTCCGTAACCGGCCTCCGTCTCTGCACTAGTATGAAATGATGAAAAATGAAATGATTCAATTTATTGTCATTGTCAGTGTACAGTACAGAGACAACGAAATGCATTTTTAGCATCTCCCTTGAAAGGGAGACACAGGGCGTCGCGGTGTGCCCGCGCCTGCCGCCGTAATTAATATCTTTGCTCCGCTACGGGATCTTTGGTGCGGAGACGGAAGCCGGTTACGGGAATGGGGCTGAAATTTACCCGTGAATCTGCCCATGACCGTACTAGGTCTTTTTGGTCGAGTGGGCTATCTTGCTCCGCTGTAGGGTCTTTGCACACAACTGACAGGAAATAACAACTCAAATAGCAAGTTAATAGGATGGAGCTTATTCACCACTGCATAGATGACTGAAGAAGGATCTCGACCCGAAACGTCGCCTATTCCTTCGCTCCAGAGATGCCGCCTGTCCCGTCTAGAGGACGATCTTGCTCGCTGTAGGATCTTTGATCAGACCTGCCTGTGAATGTCCAAAACCCCAGAACAATTCTCACACGTACGGGCGGCAAGGTGGAGCAGCGGTAGAGTTGCTGCCTCACAGCGCCAGAGACCCGGGTTCGATCCCGACAACGGGTGCTGTTTGTACGGAGTTTGTACGTTCTCCCCCGTGACCTGCGTGGGTTTTCTCCGAGATCTTCGGTTTCCTCCCACACGTCACAGGCATGCAGGTTTGTAGGTCATGGCTTGGCATAAATGTAAATTGTCCCCAGTGTGTGTGTAGGATAGTGTTAACGGCCTGTCCCACTAGGTGATTTTTTCGGCGACATCGTTGACTGACATATCAGGTTTCACCGAATAAGTTGCTGCGTGATGCAGCGTGACGTTGTTCCAAGTGTCGCAACATGTTCGATGTACAGGGCCCTAGTGAGACCACGCCTGGAGTATTTGTGTGCAGTTTTGGTCCCCTAATCTGAGGAAGGAGAAGATATCCTCTCATCATTCTAAACTCCAGGGTGTACAAGTCCAGCCGCTCCATTCTCTCGGCACTTGACAACTAAATACCTTTGAACCTTTAACAATGGAAAATATTCCTGTATTTTCTGTCAACACAGAAAGGAGGAAATAGTGTTGTGATCATTATTTATGTTGGAATGTGCCAACACAAGGTGTGTTTGGACTCAACACACCAGCACAGTGAGCTGTGTAGGAACGAACTGCAGATGCTGGTTTACACTGAAGTTAGGCTGGTTTAAAGGGCCTGTCCCACCAGCGTGCGACTGCTTGCGGCAAGCGCGACCTAACGTGGTCGCTTGAGCTGTTCGGCCTCGCGGGGCCGGTCCCACTTCGATCGCCGGAGCCGTATGGAGTTGTGCGGAGCTGGTCCCGACATCGCGCGGGGCTCTGAAAAACTAACACGGTTCAAATATTCCGCACGGCAACGGCCTGCCGGCCCGCAGCGGCATTAAGGCCGTACGTATTGTATTGTATTGTATTGTATTCAAATTAATTGTCATTGTCTCAATTTGAGACAACGAAATGAATTTCCCTTACAGGCAGTATCATAAAAAAATCACAAAAAAATAATACGTACCGCTTCGACGGGCGTACGCAGTGTCTTGACGGCGTACGCCTAGCGCGAACTTCCCGCGGACTTCGCTCGAACTTCACGTCAACTCGTACGGGATCAGTCGACCTCCGCGCGGTCCCCGCTTCCGGTTTGGTCGCGCTTGCCGCAAGCAGTCGCATGCTCGTGGGACAGGCCCTTAACTCAGCGGGACAGGCAGCATCTCTGGATAGGAGGAATGGGTGACGTTCCCGGTCTTCAGACTGAGAGTCAGGGGAGAGGGGCACATAGAGATATGGAAGGGTGAGGTGTGAAAACGAGAGATCAAAGCAGACGATGATAAGGAAATGGTGAATGGCTCGTTGTTGGCTGAGGGGACGGTGACAACTCCTCGTGCTGCCCTGGAAAGGAATAACTGAATAATTACATTAGAAATGTAACCGGGGAAATATTGCTTGTCATTACTATAATAACTGCAATATTATTACCCGCTGGCTGGAATAGTATCCCATTACACATTGATTGCATTGCAATGAGTTTGTTATTTATTTATAAGTATTTAATAGCACTGTAGCCACTTAGAATGAAGCATGTTCCACTTAACTAAGTCTGAAGGAGGGTCTCGACCCGAAACGTCAACCATTCCTTCTCTCCAGAGATGCTGCCTGTCCCGCTGAGTTACTCCAGCTTTTTGTGAATATCTTCTATTTAACTAAACTGCTGGCAATTTTAGCCGACGATGTCTCCCTTTCCTTGGCAAAGTTCGGATGTATCTGAATCAAATATATGTACATTCCCTGAGTTTGATTCCCAATCTCACTTGAGCTAAAATGAAAACGGCAAGTGCTGAAAACTGTGTCCACATTCCAGTGTTGGAAGGAACTGCAGGAGCTGGTTTAAAGCGAAGATAGACACAAAATGCTGGAGTAACTCAGCGGGACAGGCAGCGTCTCTGGAGAGAAGGGATGGGTGACGTTTCGGGTCGAGACCCTTCTTCAGGTCGACACAAAGCATTACCCTAAAAAGCCAGTGGAGAGGGAGACACAGAGATACTATCAGTCTGAAGAAGGGTCTCGACCCGAAACGTCACCCATTCCTTCTCCCCAGAGACACTGCCTGTTACTTCAGCATTTGGTGTCTATCTTGGAGAGATAGCACATCCTGTTAGCTGCGAGACCCTTCCTCAGACAGAACCTGGTTTCCAGGATGGAAATATCAATGACTAGGGGCTCAGCTTCAAGGTGAGAGGGGCAAAGTTGAAAGGTTATGGGTGAGGCAGTATTTTGAGGTGTACCTAACCTTGCTTTAGGTGGTGGATACAGATAAGATAGTGGCGTTTAAGAGGCTTTAGATAGGCAGATGGATACGCAGGGAATGGAGGGATATGGATCAGGTGCAGTCTGAGGAGATTAGTTTAACTTGGGACCATGTTCGGGACAGACATTGTGGGCCGAAGGGCCAGTTCCTTTGCTGCACAGTTCTATGTTCTACATCCTATAGACAATAGCCAATAGACAATAGGTGCAGGAGGAGGCCATTCGGCCCTTCGAGCCAGCACCAGCACTGGACAGATCTATGGTAGACACAAAATGCTGGAGCCACTCAGCGGGTGAGGTAGCGTCTCTGGAGAGAAAGAATGGCTGGCGTTTCAGGTCGAGACCCTTCTTCAGACGGATGTGATCTTTACTGCTGGATGTTGGATGTAATTCCCGATTCACAGCTGGACTTGACACGAGACAAGCAGAGACTTAGCGACTGATCTGCTAGGCAGCTCCAAGACAACGACCTTTTCGTTAGCTTGCTAATCTCCCAGGTGCTTACATGGCATTCTGCTTGACATGAAGGTGCAAGCTATCCACTGCCAGGTGGGAAGAAGGATATAAAGAGCTGTTATTTGAATTCTGGATCAGTGCTGCGTGGATTTAGTGGGGTGATTCTGGCAAGGCGGGAATTTTCTTAGCGAGGTGAATTTTAAAGGAAGTTGAAAGCTCTGTTTAGGCTTCCAAAGATTACAATAGATAGACACAACAAGCTGGAGTAGCTCAGCGGGACAGGCAGCATCTCTGGGGAGAAGGAATGGGCGACGTTTTGGGTCCAGACTCTTCTTCGGACTGAGAGTCAGGTGAGAGGGAATATAGACGGCGATGTAGAGAGAGAGATATAGAAACATAGAAAATAGGTGCAGCAGGAGGCCATTCGGCCCTTCGAGCCAGCACATAAAACCATATAACCATATAACAATTACAGCACAGAAACAGGCCATCTTGGCCCTACAAGTCCGTGCCGAACAACTTTTTTTCCCTTAGTCCCACCTGTCTGCACTCATACCATAACCCTCCATTCCCTTCTCATCCATATGCCTATCCAATTTATTTTTAAATGATACCAATGAACCTGCCTCCACCACTTCCACTGGAAGCTCATTCCACACCGCCACCACTCTCTGAGTAAAGAAGTTCCCCCTCATATTACCCCTAAACTTCTGTCCCTTAATTCTGAAGTCATGTCCTCTTGTTTGAATCTTCCCTATTCTCAAAGGGAAAAGCTTGTCCACATCAACTCTGTCTATCCCTCTCATCATTTTAAAGACCTATATCAAGTCCCCCCTTAACCTTCTGCGCTCCAGTGAATAAAGACCTAACTTATTCAACCTTTTTCTGTAAGTTAGTTGTTGAAACCCAGGCAACATTCTAGTAAATCTCCTCTGTACTCTCTCTATTTTGTTGACACATATAGAACAAATGAATGAAAGATATGCAAAAATCTAACGATGATAAAGGAAACAGGCCATTGGGAGCTGTTTGTTGAGTGAAAATGAGACTTAGGTGGGGGAGGGATGGAGAGAGAGAGGGAATGCCGGGGATACCCGGAGTTAGAGAAATCAATATTCATACCGAAACCCCGAAACGTTGCCTATTTCCTTCGCTCCATAGATGCTGCTGCACCCGCTGAGTTTCTCCAGCTTTTTTGTGTAACCTTCGATTCTCCAGCATCTGCAGTTCCCTCTTTAACTCAATATTCATACCGCTGGGTTGTAAGCTTCCCAATCGGGGACCAGAGGACAACACGTTGTTCAAGGTGAAGGGGAACAGATTGAATCGGAATCTGAGGGGTAACTTTTTCACACAGAGGCTGGTGGGTGTATGGAATGAGCTGCCAGTGGAGGTAGTTGGGGCAGGAACTGTCCCATCGTTTAACAAACGGACAGGTACATGGATAGTGTTCAAGAAGGAACTGCAGATGCTGGAAAATCGAAGGTAGACAAAATTGCTGGAGAAACTCAGCGGGTGCGGCACTTTTATGGACACTTTTATGACCATCTATGGACACTTTTGTGTCTGCAACCAAAATAATGAGGTGGGAGTTGTCCGAACTGTTTCGACAAGTGCACAATCAAATAAGATCCTTAAGGATCTTAAAATAAGGGTCTTATTTTAGAAACGTTGCCTATTTCCTTAAGGATCTTAAGGATCTTAAAATAAGATCCTTAAAATAAGATCCTTAAAATAAGATCCTTAAGATCCTTAAGGAAATAGGCAACGTTTTGGGCCGAAACCCTAAAGGGTTTCGGCCCAAAACGTTGCCTATTTCCTTCGCTCCATAGATGCTGCCGCACCCGCTGAGTTTCTCCAGCAATTTTGTCTACCCAGGTGCATGGATAGGACGGGTTTGGAGGGATATGGACCAAGCGCAGGCAGGTGGGACCAGTGTAGATGGGACATGTTGGCCGGTGTGGGCAAGTTGGGCTGAAGGGTCTGTTTCCACACTGTATCACTCTATGACTATATAGAACATAGACAACACAGGATCAGGCCCTTCATAACATATTGCCAAGCCAAGCTAACCTCACAGTCTTTCATTGAAAACTTTGATAGTCACCTCTTAACCTTCTGAAGCGTAACAGAGTGATCTTGTAACCCACAACCTCTGCTCTTACTAACAAATGCAGGAAGAAGCAGATTTAAAAGAACATTATTATGATGGAATCGATAATGTTTTATTATTAATGTTTCATCTTTTTTGTGTCATTCCAATTTTGTCACTGGATGTCATGTTGTCACTTGCGGGCGGAGCACCAAGGCAAATTCCTTGTATGTGAATACTTGGCCAATAAACTTATTCATTCGTAAATGCTTTAATCCCATTATTTCTAACAATGTTCTCCATTATTCACTTTTGATTCTTTCAAACTGCTGCCAGTTTTCTTCTTTCGAGAGAATCACCAGCTAACAATGTACCATTCTACATTTTCTTATTGTCGGCTGCTTGGATCTCTCGTTTTCACCCCTCACCCTTCCATACCTCTTGTTTCCCCCTCCCCCGACTCTCAGTCTGAAGAGGGGTCTCGACCCGAAAAACGTCGCCCACTCCTTCTCCCCAGAGACGCTGCCTGTCCCGCTGAGTTACTCCAGCATTGTGTGTCTATGTTCGATAATGTCGGTGTGGAAGGCGTATCAATAAATCTTCATTCTAGCGGGTGACTGACGGAGACGTCCACCTTGAAATACGTCCTTTTCAAAGAGTCAATGGCAAAAATCATAATCCCCATCATATAAAAAAAACAGATTGTCTAAGTCATCAGGTTGGAATGACAACCCTTTCTTCGCTGTCCTTTAGTGAAGACATGAAGAGTCACATGTCACGCTGGGTGATGACGTGCCTTTGTTGGGCAGCAGAGTATCTAACTTGCACACAATGGTATGTGTCAGGCAGATGTGCCTCGCTGTTCACTCTCTCTACTCACTCCTGCTCACCAGAGATCAGTGCCTCCTTCTTAAGTCCCCCCAACTCAAGTTGCCAATCGATCACAAATGACACAAAAGAAAACCAGTTTAAAAAAACACCTCGTGCCCCGAGAACATACAACAGACCATGGCTGCAGCATGAGAGAGGCTTTCAAGAGAGAGCTAGATAGGGCTCTTAAAAATAGCGGAGTCAGGGGATATGGGGAGAAGGCAGGAACGGGGTACTGATTGGGGATGATCAGCCATGATCACATTGAATGGCAGTGCTGGCTCAAAGGGACGAATGGCCTACTCCTGCACCTATTGTCTATTGTCTAAAATGGTGGAGTAACTCAGCTGGTCAGGCAGCATCTCTGGCTAGAAGGAATGGGCGACGTTTCGGGTCTGAAGAAGGGTCCCGATAGAAAAATATCAGCTCGCAATGTATCAGTCGTCATTTTCTCATCATCGTCTGCTTTGATCTGTCCTTTTCACACCTCACCCTTCCATATCTCTAGTTTCCCTTTCCCCTGATGCTAACATTATCCTACACACACTAGGGAAAATTTTACATTTACACCAAGCCAATTAACCTGCAAATCTGCACGTCTTTGGAGTGTGGGAGGTAACCGAAGATCTCGGCGAAAACCCACCTAATTTCATGGCAGGGAGTGTGGGAGGTAACCGAAGATCTCAGAGAAAACCCACGCAGGTCACGGGGAGAACGTGCAAACTCCGTACAGACAGCGCCCGTGGTCGGGATTGAACCCGGGTCTCCGCCGTTGTGAGGCAGCAACTCCACCGCTGCGCCACCGTGATAGACTGTTCTATAGAAACAAGGAACTGTAGATGCAAAGATAGACACAAAGTGCTGGAATAACTCAGCGGGTCAGGGAACATCTCTGGAGAACAAGGATGGGTGACAATTTGGGTCGGGACCCCCCATCGGACCGAACGACCCGAAACGTCACACATACTTTTTCTCCAGAGATGCTGCCTGACCCGTTGAGTTACTCCCGCACTTTGTGTCTGTACTATTCTATGTTCCATGTTCTAACTCCTCCTGAGAAGTGCAAAACAGCCAGCACTTTTGACTATTACTGTAACTAGCCAAACAATTCAAACGTATGTTTTGCAGCAGATATTATTGGCAGAACGAAATGGTTTTCTTGCCTCTAGCTTTTCCATTTGAGTTTAAGTGAAGTCCCAGTAGACCCTTACAAGGCTATCTTGACACCTGCCAAAATAGCACACAATGTCCTAACAGCCTTATAATAAGTAACTGAACAGAGTGTAAATGAAATTCATGTTCCTTCCTTTGTGCAAAATGTACTTCTCCCTGATGTCAGCCTTTATTATGTCATTTAGCCCATAACAGTTTTCTAAAGTCTCTTTCTTAAAGCCCTGTCCCACGGTAGCAGTTCATTCCAAGAGCTCTCTGAACTCGGAGATATACGGTAATGGCCGCTCGTCGGTACTCGGGGCTCTCGTGGACATTTTTCAACCTGTTGAAGAATCTTCACGAGTCTTCCCGTGCTTACCTGCCGTTAGCGTTACGAGCCGCTAAGAGACGTCCCGGAGCTCCGAAGTACCCGCTACGTTCATTCTCCGAGCTTACCACAAGTTTGATTTTTTTTTAAACTCTGGAGAGCTCTTGGAATTAACTCGTACAGTGGGACAGGGCTATTAGGAGAATTCTATTCATGGTTAGTTTAATTTAGTTGAATCTTAGAGATACAGCGTGGAAACAGGCCCTTCAGTTCACCGAGTCCATCGATCACCTGCTCACATACTGGTTCTATCTTATCCCATTTTATCATCCATTCCCTACGCACTTGGGGCAATTTTTTTACAGAGGTCAATACCCCGTTCCTGCCTTCTCCCCGTATCCCCTGACCCCGCTATCTTCAAGAGCCCTTTCTAGCTCTCTTCTTGAAAGCATCCAGAGAACCGGCCTCCACCGCCCTCTGAGGCAGAGAATTCCACAGACTCACAACTCTCTGTGTGGAAAAGTGTTTCCTCATCTCCGTTCTAAATGGCTTACCCCTTATTCTTAAACTGTGTGGCCCCTGGTTCTGGACTCCCCCAACATCAGGAACATGTTTCCTGCCTCTGGCGTGTCCAAACCCTTAATAATCTTACACGTTTCAATAAGGTATTATTGGCAGAACGCAGTGGAGAGATAAGTTTTTTTCCTGCCTCTGGCGTGTCCAAACCCTTAATAATCTTACACGTTTCAATAAGATCTCCTCTCATCCTTCTAAATTCCAATGTATACAAGCCCAGCCGCTCCATTCTCTCAGAATCTGACAGTCCCTCCATCCCAGGAATTAACCTGGTGAACCTACGCTGCGCTCCCTCAATAGCAAGAATGTTCTGTTATGGTCCAGTAAGCTTGTTTGGGTGAGACTGAGGAGGTTATGAGTTGGTATCCTCCAGAGACTTAATCAAATGTCACGGCCAAGTGCAGGAAGGAACTGCAGATGCTGGTTTAAATCGAAAGTAGACACAAAATGCTGGCAGTATCTTTGGAGAGAAGGAATGGGTGACGTTTTGGGTTGAGATGATGGGACTCCAGCGGGGTTACTCTACCTTTCTTGGTCAAGTGGTCTATTGAAGGCGGGTTGGTGATGTAACTCTTACATAGACGCATGTATACAAAATAGGAGCAAGTGAAGGCCACATGGTTCCTTGTGTCTGCTCACCAGTTTAGAAGGTGATGTCCATTCTGATTACAATCTGATCTCCGCATTCCCATCTACTCCAGTAAACCCTCCCCCTCTTGGTGTTACAAACTAAGATTATTAAGGGCTTGTTGGACAGGCTAGAGGCAGGAAACACGTTCCCGATGTTGGGGGAGTCCTGAACCAGGGGCCACACACAGTTTAAGAATAAGGAGTAGGCCATTTAGAACGGAGACGAGGAAACACTTTTTCTCACAGAGAGTGGTGAGTCTGTGGAATTCTCTGCCTCGGTGGAGGGCGGTTTTCTGGATGTTTCAAGAGAGACCTAGATAGGGCTCTTAAAGATAGCGGAGTCAGGGGATATGGGGAGAAGGCAGGAACGGGGTACTGATTGTGGATGATCAGCCATGATCACATTGAATGGCGGTGCTGGCTCGAAGGGCCAAATAGCCTACTCCTGCACCTGTTGTCTATTGTCCATCCACTGCCCTTTCAGGAAGACAGTTCCAAAGAGGAGAGAAAGAACATGTCTGTCAGAAGCTCCATCCATGACCACAAACATCCGCCTTCCAATCATGGCTGATCTATCTCTCCCTCCCTCCTAACCCCATTCTCCTGCCTTCTCCCCATAACCCCTGACACCCGCACTAATCATGACCCTATCTATCTCCGCTTCAAAAAACTATCCATTGACTTGGCCTCCACAGCTGTCTGTGGCAATGAGTTCCACAGATTCACCACCCTCTGACTAAAGAAATTCCTCCTCATCTCCTCTCTAAAGGTGCGTCCTTTTATTCCGAGTCTGTGACCTCTGGTCCTAGACTCTCCCACTAGTGGAAATATCCTCTCCACATCCACTCTATCCAGGCCTTCACTATTGGGTAAGTTTCAATGAGGTTCCCCCTCATTCTTCTAAACTCCAGCGAGTACAGGCCCAGTGCCGACAAACGCTCATCGTATGTTAACCCACTCATTCCTGGGATCATTCTCGTAAACCTCCTGTGGGCCCTCTCCAGAGCCAGCGCATCCTTCCCCAGATATGGGACCCAGAACTGCTCACAGTACTGCAAGTGTGGTCTTGACCAGTGCCTTATAGAGCCTCAGCGTTACATTCCCATTTTCATATGTCTGACTTGGCCAACCTTTCCCAGTCCAATAACCCATCCAGCCCAGATAAAAGCACAAGGGGACGTGTAGGAAGGAACTGCAGATGCTGGTTTACACCGAAGATAGATACTAAATGCTGGAGTAACTCCTGGAGTAAATGCTGGAGTGATTGGAGTAAAATTAAGTCTACTCCACCATTCAATCATGGCTAATCTATCTCTCCCTCCTAACCCCATTCTCCTGCCTTCTCCCCATAACCCCTGACACCTGTACTAATCAAGAATCTATCGATCTCTGATTTAAAAATATCCATTGACCTGGCCTCCATGGTTTTCTGTGGCAAAGGATTCCACAGATTCAAGAACCTCAGACTATGACCTCTAGTCCTAGACTCTCCTGCTAGTGAAATGCAGTTTAATGTGGATAAATGTGAGGTTATCCATTTTGGTGGCAAAAACGGGAAAGCAGATTATTATCTAAACGGTGGCCGATTGGGAAAGGGGAGATGCAGCGAGACCTGGGTGTCATGGTACACCAGTCATTGAAGGTAGGCATGCAGGTGCAGCAGGCAGTAAAGAAAGCGAATGGCATGTTGGCTTTCATAGCAAGAGGATTTGAGTATAGGAGCAGGGAGGTTCTACTGCAGTTGTATAGGGTCTTGGTGAGACCACACCTGGAGTATTGCGTGCAGTTTTGGTCTCCAAATCTGAGGAAGGACATTATTGCCATAGAGGGAGTGCAGAGAAGGTTCACCAGACTGATTCCTGGGATGTCAGGACTGTCTTATGAAGAAAGACTGGAGAGACTTGGTTTGTACTCTCTGGAATTTAGGAGATTGAGGGGGGATCTTATAGAAACTTACAAAATTCTTAAGGGGTTGGACAGGCTAGATGCAGGAAGAATGTTCCCGATGTTGGGGAAGTCCAGAACGAGGGTCACACAGTTTAAGGATAAGGGGGAAATCCTTTAAGGACCGAGATGAGACAAACATTTTTCACACAGAGAGTGGTGAATCTCTGGAACTCTCTGCCACAGAGGGTAGTTGAGGCCAGTTCATTGGCTATATTTAAGAGGGAGTTAGATGTGGCCCTTGTGGCCAAGGGGATCAGAGGGTATGGAGAGAAGGCAGGTACGGGATACTGAGTTGGATGATCAGCCATGATCATATTGAATGGCGGTGCAGGCTTGAAGGGCCGAATGGCCTACTCCTGCACCTAATTTCTATGTTTCTATGTTAAAACATCCTCTCCGCATCTGAGCCTTTCAGTATTCGGTAAGTTCAAAGAGGTCCTCCCTCATCCTTCTAAACTCCAGGCACAGCAGACGTTCCTTGAACTGATTCCAATGCATGTACATTGTTCCGTAAGTGAGAGGGGGGCGGGGGGACTGCTGTGCACATATAATACTCCAGATCACGTTGTGTAACTGAAACCCAGCCTTCCTCCGTTCTTTCAATTCCCCAAGTCAAAATCAAAAATATTTTGCTAACGTCCCACACAACTTCCTCTTCGAGGAGGAACTTCAGTTAAGGATCATTGGTCGGAAACATTCACAGTTTCTACACTGCCTGTCATTAGTTTTTCATTTTAGTTCAGATGTCCAACGCTTGCACTTCTCTGTTTTAGTTTAGTTTAGAGATGCAGCGCGGAAACAGGCCCTTCGGCCCACCGAGTCCATACTGACCAGCGATCCCCGCATACTAGCACTGCCCAACACACACTAGGGACAATTTTACAATTATACCGAGCCAATTAACCTACAAACCTGCACATGCTGGGAGTGTGGGAGGAAACTGGAGATAGAAACATAGAAACATAGAAAATAGGTGCAGGAGTAGAGGCCATTCGGCCCTTCGAGCCTGCACCGCCATTCAATATGATCATGGCTGATCATCCAACTCAGTATCCCATCCCTGCCTTCTCTCCATACCCCCTGATCCCTTTAACCACAAGGGCCACATTTAACTCCCTCTTAAATATAGCCAATGAACTGTGTGGCCTCAACTACCTTCTGTGGCAGAGAATTCCACAGATTCACCACTCTCTGTGTGAATTTTTTTTTTCTCATCTCGGTCCTAAAAGATTTCCCTCTTATCCTTAAACTGTGACCCCTAGTTCTGAACTTCCCCAACATCGGGAACAATCTTCCTGCGTCTAGCCTGTCCAACCAAATTAAGATCTCGGAGAAAACCCACGCAGGTCACGGGGAGAACGTACAAACTCAGTACAGGCAGCACCCGTGGTCAGGGTCGAACCCGTTTCTCCGCCTGAAGTTTCCCCGAAGACAGACACGAAATGTTGGAGCAACTCAGCAGGTCAGGTGTGGAGAAGGGTCTCGACCCGAAACGTCACCCATTCCTTCTCTCCAGAGATGCTGCCTGTCCCGCTGAGACACTCCAGCATTTTGTGCCTATCCTTGGTTTAAACCAGCATCTGCAGTTCCTTCCTGCACATTGTTAGCTGCGGGCTGAGTGAAAATGAGTTAGAGTCATCACTAACCAGTCTGCGGAAGGTCTGTACATGATTACAATCGAGCCATCCACAGTGTACAGGTTAGTTCAACTTGGCATCATGTCCAGCACAGACATAGCGGGCTGAAGGGCCTGTTTAGTGCTGTACAGTTCTATCTTCTAACTGAGTAAACCTGCTATTAGGTCCCGCCAATCACACTTATAAGCTATCTTCTAGCAGGTGCTGAAATGCGAGTCAAGATGATTTGCTGATGGAATATCTCATGTTATTGTCAATTTTGGTTCCGATTCCAATGTTGTTGGATTTTATTACTGCATAAATTATAAAATGAGCGTCGGGAAAAAGCAATTAACTTGTTGCAAATTAGCATAGGGCTCCTTTTTCCTGTAGATATCACCTGCATAAAAACGAGACAATTTCCATTTATATCAAGCCATCATTTCCACATGCACGTGAAACTGTTTCCAGCTTCAGGATTGCTTTTGAAATGCAATCACCATTTGTTATTTGGCAAAGTGCTCGATTTCTCTAAGATCTTCAGAAACAATGCTGGCAAAATAGCTCTGGTGACAGATAGCCTCCAAAACTGACATATAACTAAAGATGCTGATTTGTCCCGCAAACTGACAGGGAACGATCAGCTGAGAGTCTCCAGAGAATTAAACGGGGCACATTTGAGATTTTTCATGAGGAATTTTTATGATGCTCCAGCCTTAACTCATCTTGCAAAAGCAAGCCATAAACGAGGCTGGGACGGAGGAACAGGTTTAAAGTGATCTCCAAATCAGAAATGAAAACAAAAGCTTTCGAAATTCCAAAGGGGATTTCTTAATAAGAAGGAACTGCAGAGGCTGGTTTAAACTGAAGATATGCACAAAGTAACTCAGCGGGACAGGCAGCATCTCTGGAGAGAAGGAAATGGGTGACGTTTCGGGTCGAGACCCTTCCTCAGAACTTTTCCACTTCCCTTACCTGCACTAACCTCACCCCAGTCTGGGGAAGAGTCTCGACCCGAAACGTCACCCATTCCTTCTCTCCAGAGATGCTGCTGCCTGTCCCACTGAGTTACTCCAGCTTTTTGTGTGTACCTTTGGGATTTCTTAGTAAACCCCAAATAACTTTTTGGGCGGCATGGTGGAGCAGCGGGTAGAGTTGCTGCCTCACAGCGCCAGAGACCCGGGTTCGATCCTGACCTCAGGTGCTGTCTGTACGGAGTTTGCACGTTCTCCCCGTGACCTGCGTGGGTTTTCTCCGGGTGCTCCGGTTTCCTCCCACACTCCAAAGGCGGACAGGTTTGTCAGTTAATTGGCTGTGGTACAGATTATATCCCTGGTGCGTGTAGGATAGTGTCAGTGTGTGGGGATCGCTGGTCGGCACGGACTCGGTGGGCCGAAGGGCCTGTTTCCGCGCTGTATCTCTAAACTAAACTAAACTAAAGCTAAACTTTAAAGAAAGGTATTATGGAGACATTATGCAGGTGGTGGTTTGCAAAACAAGACACAGAGTGCTGGAGTAACTCAGCGGGTCAGGCAGCATCTGTGGAGAACATGGATAGGTGACGTTTCACAGAGTGCTGGAGTAACTCAGCGGGTGCAGGCAGCATCTATGGAGAACAGGAATAGGTGACGTTTTCACAGGTGCTGGAGTACCCTTCAGGGTTTCGCAGCATCGATGGACGTTGCCTATTTCCAGCAGGGTTTCGGCCCGAAACGTTGCCTATTTCCTTAGCTCCATAGATGCTGCTGCACCATAACTCAGCGGGTCAGGCAGCATCTGTGGAGAACATGGATAGGTACGTTTCACAGAGTGCTGGAGTAACTCAGTGGGTCAGGCAGCATCTGTGGAGAACATGGATAGGTGACGTTTTGGGCCGGGACACTTCTGCCTCGGTGGGACCTTGGGGAGGCAGCGGGTCGGTGATTGATGTGGGCTCGGAATGGATGAGAAAGTGGGATAAAATAGAGTCAGCGCTAAGCTGGGCCCAAGGGTCACGGAAACAAAAAATTATTAGTGAACCAGGTGGGTTTTAAGGAACAATATCGCTTTCTCACCGAGAATGCATTTTTTTTCTTGTCTTCCTCAATTGCTTGAATTTAAAGTTCCCACGGGATCCAAATAGTCCAGGCCTGTGAGTAACCGACTAGTAATGGAACCTCCATGCTACTGAGCCCAAGTCATATCACTACAAGGCTCAGGGCAGGGTGCAACCCCCTGGAACTTGAGTAACTTGTGTGGAACCCCTTGGACTTGAGAACTGTGGGAGGACAAGCTCGATTAAGACGTAATGTGATCAGAGAGTTTCTGGGCAATTCAAACAATGACTCACCTGGTGCATTCCCCATCCCCCCCCCCCCCCCCCCCCCCCCCCCCCATCAGGCAGGTAAAGTCCCCCCTTAATCACCCTGGCACAACCTGATTATCACAGCAGCAAGCGAGCATGTGCTCCTTATCTGCAGCAAGGGATTAGCTCAGCGCAAAGGCCAGGCCAGGCCTGCGGGTTCCAGTTTCCCATTATACTGCGGGTAATACAGCTTCTCTCTCCCTTTCTCTCTTGCCCTTGTTCCCTCTCTTTCCCCCTTCTCTCTCTATCTCTCTTCTCTCTCTCCCCCCTTCTCCTCTCTGCCCTTCTCTCCCCTCTCCCCTTCCCTCCCCTCCTCTCTCCTCTCTCCCCCCTCTCTCTCTCTCTCCCCGCTCTCTCTCTCCCCCCCCCTCTCTCTCTCCCCCTCTCCCCCCTCTCTCTCTCCCCCCCTCTCTCTCTCCCCCCCTCCTCCTCCTCCCCTCTCCTCTCTCTCCCCCTCTCTCTCTCTCCCCCTTCTCTCCCTCTCTCTGCCTCTTATCTCTCTCTCTGCCCCCCCTCTCTCTCTCCCTCCCTTCTCTCTCTCTCTCCCCTTCTCCCCCGCTCCCCCTCTCCTCTCTCCCCCTTCTCTCTCCCCCCTCTCTCTCTCTCCTCCCTCCTCTCTCTCTCCCTCTCTCTCTCCCCTCCTCTCTCTCCCCCCCTCTCTCTCTCTCCCCCCTCTCTCTCCCCTCTCCTCTCTCTCTCTCCCCCTCTCTCTCTCTCTCTCTCTCTCTCCCCCTCTCTCTCTCTCTCTCTCTCTCTCTCTCCTCCCCCCTCTCTCCTCCCCCCTCTCTCTCTCCCCCCCTCATCTCTCCTCCCCTATCTCATTCCCAAGATACACGAGTAACATAAGGGGAACTAAAGGCAGGAAGCGTGCCCCTATTGTAACATCCAGAGGAGAGTTTATTATTATTCTGCAGAGCAGACAAGTGGACAAAGGAACAGTTACCGAGCAACTAAACTAGTTTTGGATTGGAGAGGTGGGGCGATGAAGATTTGTTTTTGTGGTGGAGTAATCTCGGGCGGGGTGGAGCCTCTGAGTCCCGGCACACGACATCCCAGCCCCGCCATTCCCTTTCCCAGAGATATCCCACTTTACAGCAGTATACGTCCAGGCCTCTATCTACTGCCCGATCAATCTATTTTCAGTTGTTTAAGAAGGAACTGCAGATGCTGGAAAAATGGAAGGTAGACAAAACTGCTGGAGAAACTCAGCGGGTGCAGCAGCATCTATGGAACGAAGGAAATAGGCGACGTTTCGGGCCGAAACCCTTCAGGGTTTCGGCCCGAAACGTTACCTATTTCCTCCCTGAAGGGTTTCGAGACTGTTTGTCAGAATCTATCTTCAGTTCTCAGGATTCATGAAGTTATGCCATTTAGTCTTTGACATTTCACTCGACAATAGGTGCAGGAGTAGGCCATTCGGCCCTTCGAGCCAGCACCGCCATTCATGGCTGATCATCCCCAATCAGTACCCCGTTCCTGCCTTCTCCCCTTATCCCCTGACTCCGCTATCTTTAAGAGCCCTATCCAGCTCTCTCTTGAAAGCATCCAGAGAACCGGCCTCAGAGGCAGAGAATTCCACAGACTCACAACTCTCTGTGAGAAAAAGTATCAGGTCACCGAAAAAGTCGTGGCGTGACTCGGCGAGCGGCAACTCTACCGCTGCGCCACCGTGCCGCTCTGCAAAGCATTCTCGTTATTTCATAAATATCAGCGTTCACCCTGCAGTGTTTTGCTGGGGGCTTCAATTGGAAAGGCATGTTTTTCACACTGGGTGCAGGAAGTCACACTAAATGCATGTTGCGCCTATTATAGTGGAGCTGTGTGCAATCGTTAGCCTGCAGTTTCTTGTTCAAGGGCATTCCAGCCGAGCTGAATGAAACCTACACTCTTGTTACACTTCCCTATTCAGTGAAACCTGAGACTGCGGGGAAAACACTGAGGTGTGGGTAGATTTTAGACGATTACGAAGAACTGCATCTAACATTCACCTGCACATGCAATCATTGTGTATGAAAAATACAAAGAACAAGGAGAAAATGCACAAGGTGCTGGAGTAACACAGTGGGTCAGCTTTTCACCAGACTGATTCCTGGGATGTCAGGACTTTCATGTGAAGAAAGACTGGATAGACTCGGCTTGTACTCGCTAGAATTTAGAAGATTGAGGGGGGATCTTATAGAAACTTACAAAATTCTTAAGGGGTGGGACAGGCTAGATGCAGGAAGATTGTTCCTGATGTTGGGGAAGTCCAGAACAAGGGGTCACACAGTTTAAGGATAAGGGGGAAATATTTTAGGACCGAGATGAGAAGAACATTTTTCACACAGAGAGTGGTGAATCTCTGGAATTCTCTGCCACAGAGGGTAGTCGAGGCCACAGTTCATTGGCTATGTTTAAGAGGGAGTTAGATGTGGCCCTTGTGGCTAAAGGGATCAGGGGGTATGGAGAGAAGGCAGGGATGGGATACTGAGTTGGATGATCAGCCATGATCTTATCGAATGGCGGTGCAGGCTCGAAGGGCCGAATGGCCTACTCCTGCACCTATTTTCTATGTTTCTAAGTCAGGCAGCATCTCTGGAGAAAAGGAATGGGTGACGTCTTGGCTCACAGAGCCATCGAACGATACAATGTGGAAACAGGCCCTTCGGCCCAAATTGGCCACACTTAGGGTTGCCAACTGTTCCGTTTCACCTGTGGATATTGCTTTAAAGTTGCTGCGGAAGTTGGTGGTGTACAGACACAGTAAGTACTGTGTTGTTATACGTAGAGCTTGCTCAGTTGGTGACCGCAGTAATGGCATTAGTAAGCAGGTTAATCCCATCTTCTGACCATCTTATCCAACAGTGAAGAGGAATATAGTTTAGTTTAGTTTTAGAGATGCAGCGTGGAAACAGGCCCTTTGGCCCACCAAATCCGTGCCGACCAGCGATCCCTTACACACACTAACACTATCCTACACACACACAGTGGGGACAATTTACATTTTTGCCAAGACAAATCAACCTGCTTTGGAGCGGGAGAGGGAACCGGAGCAAACATGCGTGATCACGGGGAGATCGTACAAAACTCCGTACAGGCGGCACCTCTAGTCAGGATCGAACCTGGATCTCTGGCGCTGTTAGGCAGTGACGTTCCCGCTGTGCCACCGTACTGCCCACCAGCATCAAGGGCCTGTCCCACTTAGGCGACTGTCGGCGACTAGGCTGTCACCACATGGTCGCCGGGGTGTCACGTGTACGATCGCGAGTTGTCTCCTCAGTCGCCCAAAGAGTCGCAGAGTCTTTCAGGTCGCAAGTGGATTTTCAACATGTTCAAAACCTTTCAGCGACAGTCAGCGACGGTGGGCTTGTCGTAGCTTGACTTCTCCTGACGTAGGTTGTCATAGGTTGTCGACAGTCAAGTCAAGTCAAGTCAAGTCAAGTCAAGTTTATTTGTCACATACACATACGAGATGTGCAGTGAAATGAAAGTGGCAATGCTCGCGGACTTTTGTGCAAAAGACAAACAAACAAAACAACCAAACAAATTATAAACACAATCATAACACACATATTCTTTTACATAATAGCGGAGCTGCCACAACGGCGACTGGACAGGGCCGCGCCATTTTTTTTAAATTTTTTTTATTTATTTATTTATTTATTTTCACGACAGGTGACGTTGGTTGTCGCTGGTGCTGAGGTTGGTGAATTCCATTGACGTAGTCTCCAGCATTCGCCTAAAAAAATGAGACATGCCCATTAGTCTCCAGGACAAGGGGTCACAGCTTAAGGATAAAGGGGAAATCCTTTAAAACCGAGATGAGAAGAACTTTTTTCACGCAGAGAGTGGTGAATCTCTGGAACTCTCTGCCACAGAGGGTAGTTGAGGCCACAGTTCATTGGCTATATTTAAGAGGGAGTTAGATGTGGCCCTTGTGGCTAAGGGATCAGGGGGTATGGAGAGAAGGCAGGTACGGGATACTGAGTTGGATGATCAGCCATGATCATATTGAATGGCGAATGGTGCAGGCTCGAAGGGCTGAATGGCCTCTACTCCTGCACCTATTGTCTATGTTTCTATGATCATCCAACTCAGTATCCTGTACCTGAAAACAGAAAAATAGAAACATAGAAACATAGAAACAAGGTGCAGGAGTAGAGGCCATTCGGCCCTTCGAGCCTGCACCACCATTCAATATGATCACGGCTGATCATCCAACTCAGTATCCCACCCCTGCCTTCTCTCCATACCCCCTGATCCCTTTAGCCACAAGGGCCACATCTAACTCCCTCTTAAATATAGCCAGTGGCCTCAACTACCCTCTGTGGCAGAGAATTCCACAGATTCACCACTCTCTGTGTGGGAAAAAAAAAATGTTTTTCTCATCTCGGTCCTAAATGACTTCCCCCTTATCCTTAAACTGTGTGACCCCTTGTCACCGGCAGTCTCATAAAAAACCACCTTAAGTGGGACAGGCCCTTTGTTCCACCGATGAAAGATTAAGCTCCACATTGTACAAGTGAGTATACACTTCCAGCTGTGAGAAGAGATCTGTTCTAATTTTAGAAACAAAATCATTTGATGAAAGTCGAAAAGCTATTCTCAGGTGAAGCAGAACTACATGTAGTTATTCCCCGTCAATCTATTATTCTGCAATTACAGCAGATCAAAATTCAAATTAATAATTAAAATGTTCAACTCTTCAGTAATAATAAGTTGATAATATTCGCTTTTGGATCATTTTTCATCGTTTTAAATTGGAGGCTGGATTAGTTCGATGGATTTTACAGAGAATCTCTGTGTTGTTCAGTTATTTTGGTTCTTCAGTGATGAATGCTGTGGTGGATGTTTATGCTACATGTTGTGTCCTGTTTATGCATTTTATTATTTTGTTAACCCATCTTTATGCTTTGTATGCTTTGAGTATAGAAGCTGGGATGTAATGTTAAAATTGTACAAGGCATTGGTGAGACCAAATCTGGAGTATGGGGTACAATTTTGGTCGCCAAATTATAGGAAGGATGTCAACAAAATAGAAGGGAATGGAGGGTTATGGTACGAGTGCAGGCAGGTGGGACTAAGGGGAAAAAAATTTGTTCGGCATGGACTTGTAGGGCCGAGATGGCCTGTTTCCGTGCTGTAATTGTTATATGGTTATATGGTTATATGGTATGGAACTGATTTTTAAATGATGTAAAGCACTTTGGGGTCAATGAAAATTGACTATAAATGTGCTATATAAATAAACTTATTATTATTATTATTATTATTATTATTATTATTATTATTATTCTCCTTGCATGTGGCGTGCACAGCCTAAAGTTGTGGGACAACTTGTACTTATTCGAAGGTACACAAAAAAGCTGGAGAAACTCAGCGGGTGCAGCA